>NC_027748.1:12083420-12085938 GCF_000695525.1 Brassica oleracea var. oleracea
AATCTCATGTTGCTTGAACCTTGAAGTAGCAAGCCATGTGTCTTCAGGAGCTGCTAGTGTTGTCTGCTAAAATATTTTGGTTTCTTCTTCAAAGAGCTCGATATATGTATAGTTGTTTCTTTTCTACTGTGTCTACAGAAGCAGCTAGTTTTATCCTTCTTATATTTATACACATTTTAAAAGAAATTAAAGAAAAAATGATTTTCTATAAATTAATATTAGATGATAAGTTTAAGCTTTCCTTAACTCTAAGATGAATCTTCCAATAACGGTTAAAATCTTACTCACATTGCAATTATGTTCTATACTATATGTTTTCCTATACCATGTGCATTAATAATTGTACATTTTATTACTTTTTACTAATATTTGTTAATATATTTAAATTATATATAATTTTTTATTAATATTGTAGATTTTATTATTTTCTTACCAATATTTTAATATAATTTTGATTTAATTAAACATAAAGTTAAGATAAAAATAATTTTTTATTTTAATTTATATTTAAGAATATATATATATATTTGTAGAATTATAATGATTTTTTATCTATTTCTTTTGGTTAAATATATTAAATTACCATGTAAAATATTAACAAATATTTGATATAAAAATTGTATAATTATCAAAAATTAAAACTAAACAGTATTTATAAAAGTTATAGATATATAAAAGAAACAAATGATTTTACAATTTTATTTTTTTAAAAGAATATATCTATTTTAATGATGATATATGAGTTACCATATTCTAGAAAGTTTATCAAAAAATTAATATTAAATGTAATGTATGAGTTATAACCATATTTTAAAAAGTTTACCAAAAATATAAAAACATTAAATGTAATTGTCTATATCATATTTATCCATAAGTCCTGTCATCAATTTTATTAGCAATATCACATTTTTTTGTGAAAGTGAATGCAGAGATGGACATATAGCAAATCACTTCTCAAATAATGTCTAGGAGATTGACAATTTTATTCTTGGAAGAATTTCATGTTTACCACTTTCATGATACCACTTTTCATCTTTACCACACTAAAATGACATTTTCAAAAATATTTTCTTCATTAAGTTGAAAATGACTCTTATACACTTGTTCTCTAAATATATAATAAATCATTATTTAAATAAAAATAAATAAAAATAAACAAAAAGTAAAAAAAAAATTAATGTTTTCGAATTATACTTTTTCAAATTCGAACCTTTTTATAAACTTTTTTTTGTATTTTTTCGATTTGTTTTTTTCAAAATTTTGTTTTGAAAATCGAAAATTATGTTTGAAATTATTTTTAAAATTTTTTATATCTTTTAAGTATTTATTTATATATTTATTAGAATCCTAAATTTCACATTCAAAAAACACTACCCCACCCCTCAATTATAAACTTTAAATTTAGATTAGTCAACCATGGGGATATACGTGTCTTTTACCCTTCATTAAAAGTGGTGGTAAAAATGGTTAGTGTAAACATGAAAAGTGGTACTATGAATGTGGTGTTTGTGACAATTTTGTTACTTTTTCCGTTTCATGTTAGTTCTTGTATTGCATATTTTCTAAATAAAAACAACATTACCTATACGTCTAACCACATTTTAACCGGTAGAAGAATAGACCGGAGAATTTTGAAAAAACATACAACATATAAAATTAATAAATTTTGCATTAAAGTTTTAAAGCGACACTTATTTTTGAAACAAACTTTTTACTTTACAACGATTACTAAAATGAAAAGGAGGGGATAAGTGACTGTCACGTAAAATGTTCCATTTCGGTATCCAATAAAAAAATTGGCATTATTTTTAGTTAAATATGTAATTTGTCTAATATTGTATCAAGTAATAGTCTACACTATCTTGATTAATATAGAAGAAAAATCTATGTTTTCATGTTATATATATTAGCGAATTTTATATTTGTCAGATGTTCAAGAACATATTTTATTTATATATTAATCTATAAAATTTACATCTGAAAATATTGAAAATGTTATATAAAATAGAACCTATTAAAATGTTTCATTCCAGTTGACTCAAGCCCTATTCTCATAATAGCTATAAATTAATCTACTAAAATTTTATAGATTTTTTTTACCTATAAGAAATCAGTAAATAACGAAATTGGTAGCTTACCCATGGTTAAATTGATTTTAGCTACATATTGAATGTTTCAACATTACATAACTGGCTGTGGTTAATTGATGTTTTTAGGTGATGATGTATTGTATAAAAAGAAAAATAAATTTCAAAATATCTTTTTAAAATAAATATTATAGAATAGAAAAAATAAAACTAACCCGTCAATATATTTTGAGCTTTTTACGGATCATCATACAATAAATCTCAAAGACTTATATATATGTTGACATATCGGGTTTTTTTATCACACAAACTAACAAAACGTTAATTTTCAAAGAAGAAATACAAGTCAACCTCTAGATTTGCCTTTTTTTGTATCATCCTCGTTTTTCTTGGTAGTTTTCATGAAAGTATGTTATATAAGTTTACTTTTC
>NC_027748.1:12088065-12096168 GCF_000695525.1 Brassica oleracea var. oleracea
GTCGCCAATCAATTTTAGCTTCAAATTGAATGTTTCAACGTTACTTATATATATGGCTGTGGTTAATGATATTTTAAATGGTGATATATTAGTATTAAAATATAAAACGAAATATTTTTTAATATAAACATTTTAAGATTGAAAGAATATAAAATTAATCAGTCAATTTAATATCAGCTTTTTTCGGATCATCATACAAAAAGTTTCAAAAACTTATATATATGTTCACTAACAAGATTTCTACAACACAAACTAACAAAAAGTTTAGTTTTAAAGAAAAATCACAATGTCAACATCTAAATTTGCTTTCTTTTGTATCGTCTTGGTTTTTTTTGCTACTTTTCATGAATGTATGTCGTACATAACTTACTTTCCAATGCTTTATGATCATTATCATTAAAACTATAATCATTTTAACTGTTTTATTTTGAAATTTTTATACAGGTGTCAAAAAAGTTGATGCAGCTGCACTAACATGCACTAGATTACCAAATTCTAATTGGTGCTGCAACACAACACCGAGAAGGTGCCGCGGCAGCAAAGTGGAGTGTGACGCGATTTGTAAACCCAAACGCCTCTGAATTTTTCAGAAGAGAATTTCTATACTTATATATTCTAAATTTTCTTTTACCTCTATTATTATTATTACTGAAAATAATAAATAGGAAGTCATGTTCTAGAGGAGCATCTAGTACTGTTGGGTTTTCTTCGAATAGCTGAAATTGTTTTTATTGTTAATTCTGACTTTCTGCAATTGTATTTAATAAGTTTATAATTTCAGATATAATAATTTGAATCGATTAAGTTATTCTTTGGTATATTTGGTGATATCTTTTTTTTGACAACAGGTTATATATTCTTCTCAATATAAATTATTTTTTATTTTGAATTTATTTAGCTTAAATCATGCTACTGTAATTGAATTTAGTTTGATTACTTCTTTTAGATTAGAACATATATTTATATTTATGTATAAGTTAATATATTTTGTTTGCCCTAAATTCAAAAGAGAAAAAGCTCAAATGTTGATTGGTCTAAAGTTACATAAGTGAATGAAATTTGTGATATTTAAACACATCGATCGTTGTAGTTTGAAAACATAATAATAACTAAAATCTAATAAGTATTATTGTAAGAGTTTGTCAATTACCTTGAATAGGACACATAAAAACCTGATTTTTAAATAATATTATATTTGTTTTGTTTGAGGGTTTATTGAGCTGACACGTGGCGTTAATTGTCTTATGCTCAATAGTACGTGGATGCGGTAGAAAAGGGGTAAGTCAATTTTATTATTATATATATAATCATTTGTACACAAAGAAAAAAAAGAGAAATATTGTATTGGAAAATAAATAAATTAATAAAACAAAGACAAATATTGATTTGTGAAATAAATAAATAAAGTAAAAATGAATTTTGATAAATACCTTTCTGTAGTATTTATTTGTTGTTCAAGTCCTCATTTGAATCCGCCAAATGTGCATCCTCTCCTAGAAAAATGATATACAATTGATTGTATTTTGTTCAACGGTCCTTTTGTTATTTATTTCCTAATATTTTTATCGCTGTCGCACAAGAAAACCAATAAGGCGCAAGTCAGATTTCAGGTCAAAACAAATTAGGTTGAAATGCATCACATGATTTTGTTTTCAGAAAGTCCCCTTGGTATCAACTTTGTTTTCAGAAGGTTGAGTTTGTTTCTTTCACATAAAATTGGATGAGAAAAATCCTCTTCAGCTTCGATAGTAACGTAATGTATGCATGTTTTTAGCGTTAAACATATATTTAAATGCTGATATGGCTATATATATATGTTGAAGTTTAATCAATTATTTCAAACTGTCACATGTATTTGTCGCTTTTTATTATATATTTATGTTACTGAATTTTTGTTTGATTATTAAAAGAAATAATGCATGAAACAACATATTTGAAATTTATTTGTATTTAATTTATTTGTATATTTAGTTTAAGATGTGTTAATTATTATATTTGTATTAGCATTTTACTAATGTTAACTCGTTCTGTCAACATATTATAACATATATATTTTATATTTATGAAAACAAAATATATTAATTTATGGACTTATATAAATATCATATTTAATTGAATATAATAAATTTATTTTTCAACGGATTTGTTAGAATTTTGCATATAAATATGTATATATTTTCTATTTTAAAAAATAAATCAAAAGATATTATGATTAAAGAACTGGTGGGCCTTTATGCAACCAATCACATGTTTTGTCGTGTGTGGTATATTATAATTTTCCCTTCTACTACCAACCTTTTACAAAACTTTTATAGTATTATGGCCAATGGTTTTTTTTGTTTCTACTGTTTTTTTTTTGTTTTAGTGATCATGAAGGAAGAGTCATCCATCTCAAATATGAGTTGATTGAGTTCTATCATAAGAAAGAGTCATCCATCTTTGTTAGGAACTCATGTAAAAGAACATAAAACAGGAAAGAGTTATCCATCTTTGTTAGGAACTCATGTAAAAGAACATAAAATAATATGAACTTTTAGTATACACAATTTGTTACAGTTTGTATGTGAGAAAGATAGGAAACTTAGTGAGCGGCTCAAAAACCCAACTCAAGTTCACACATAAAAGACACTTTTGCAACAACAAAAAATTGAACATATAAGATCTGTCGATGGAGTCCACTCTGTTTTTAGATTTTAATGTTATGCATAGTTCGTGAATCAATATATGAAAATAGCAAGCCAATGTATTGCACCTTTGACTTCCCTATGAGCATAGATGATAGTGTCTGATTCAAAGGCATTGAATCATTGCTTCTCATTCGACTTCTCTCTCATAACTCTTTTTTCTCTTACCATTATATGTTCATTCAACACTTTGTCAAGTACAAAAATATAAGACAGTCCGAAGCATTTTTTTTTCAGTTCATGGTTTTTGATATGAGCTGTGAAAAATCTTTCCTAGCTTGCTTCAGAAATTTTCATCTCCAATTTAGCTCTCGTTTTCTTTTGCTTCCTTACTTTAGATGGATCCTCGACATTTTCAGACTTCTCGTCTTTTTTGCCTCTTTTGTTCTCCTTTGACTTTGCAATTTTCTCCTGCTATCTTTAGTTTCCTTGGGTTGGTCACTGATAACAGAAGGCTTCTCCATATCTTCAATGGCAGCAGTTTCATCATCATCATCATCATCATCATCATCTTGTTCTACAGTTTCTACGGTTTCGTCATTATCTTTCTGAAGAACGTTTTGTGTTGCCAATTTTTTTATAGATACAACTGATGGTATCTCATGAATTTAATCACCCTGTTGCGCTCGCTAAACGGTGTTCTCTATCTGGGTGTAGTATCTATAAGATACCTCCAAAAAAAAAATACAGTCTACACAAAAGATCATACTCTCAGTTCTACGAATCATTAATATATTTTTCCTTTTTTTAGAAGACATAGACTTGTACATCCATCTCTTTAAAGTCGGCGTCTCCAACACCTACAATGAGGATTGATAACGGCAAATCTGATGCACTGACTAACGTGGCTTTGTTTTTTTTAAGGTCTGTTTTAACACCATCATGAAACAACTTTTTCTAATGGCTGTCTATAAACAATGTCTAATTTCGTTATGTTACGCTTCCTGATGTTTTTTACGTACTCACCGGGATGATTCGTAAGACAGTGATGATTAGTAAACCTAATATCTCTGTGGATCTTGAGATAGAGACTGACTGGCTATGAGGATTGATAACTGCGATGATGATACAGATGAGATATTGTTCCATTATCCTCCTGCAGAAAGGTACGCACAAAAAATGAGTATTGAGTTGAAGGAAAGCTTTTGAGGCAGACCAATACATCAAGTAAACCAGAGAAAGATATTTATTCAAAATGATATGATTAGACATGTGAATGATATCCAAAAATCACACAAATCAGCAGTTTGACTACAAATTGAGATTAAAACCAAGTTAGGGTTAATGTTCGGTTCTAATCACAAGGGAAGAAAAAAAAAGAAGGATGCTTTTTGTATTACCTTATAAATAATCTGAGAGGGAGAACGACGTTGTTGGCGAGTAAACTGATACGTTTGGGCTTAGGACAAACGACAAAATCCTTGCTGTAATCAAATTCCATCATCTCCTTGAGAGACATGGATGTATTTTGTCGAAGGTTGTAAATTCATATTTTTCATCTTTGATCCACAGAAGAACGCCATGAATAGGGTTCCAACCACACAAAAATCTAATCTTCGATCGATCCTTCACAAGACTTCGGTAAAAATCTATAGACAAAAGATCTGAGAAAAGTTACAAGCTTTGACAGCGTTTCAAAGTAACATGCATCAAGATAAACAAACAAAATCATAGATTAAGATTTCGTGATATTTATTAGGTTACTACGATGATACATTCAATCAAATATTTAAAGTAGCTCTAATTAAAAAATATCACACATTTAAAAGAGTTGTGACTTCTGTTTTAATAACATAGATAGACAGATAATAGCAAATCATGTTTACTAGTGTTGTCTGCTATTTTTTTATATTTCTTTGAAGAGCTCAAATTGTTTTTCTTTTTGTTTCTGACTTTCTGCAATTGCATTTAATAAATTTATATATGTTTTAGAAAGAAAATAAATAAATTCATAATTAAGTTTTTAAGTTTTATTTTTTGTAAATAACTGAAAATACATGATTTGGTGTTTATATATTTCACAGGGTAAGTTGGTAATGTTGGTTTTTTAGATATCAACAAAGTTATTCATGAGGAAAATTTGAGATTTAAAAAAAAATTAAAAGGAGTCCTCCAATAATGTGATTGTAAAATTTTCAAAAATTATATATTTCTATTTTTATAATTATACAATTTTTATTACTAAAACTTTTTCAAATTTATAAAATTTTAATCATAATATCATTAATTAATTTTATATATCTACAAATTTCAGAAAAACTGTTTTAGTTTTACTTTTGGATAATTATACAATTTTTATATCAAATTTTTATATTAATTTTATACAAGTTGATTTATTATATTTTAACCGAAGGAAATAGATAAAAAATCTATCTAAGATTATAATTTTAAATATATACATATCTACTCTTAAATTTAAATTTAAGTAAACCAAATTATTTATTTTATCTAATTTTTATGTTTAATTAAATCAAAATGTATATTAAAATATTGATGCACATGGTGAAAAAAACACCTAGTTATTATTCGATGATGAGTTTAAACTTTTCTTAACTCTAAGATGAATCTTCCAATAATGGTTACACTGTTACTCGTATTACATTTATGTTGCATATTGGCACTTAAGTGACTGTCACTTAAAATGTGCCATTTTGATATCCAATAAATTTGGCATTATTTTTAGTCAAATATGTAATTTATCTAATGTTATATTCAGTAATAGTCTATGCTATCTTGATACGATATATATTAACGAATTTTATATTTGTCATATGTTGAAGATAATATTTTATTTATATATTAATCTATAAAATTTACATCAAATTTTTTAGAAATATTATATGAAATAGAACCTATTAAAATGTTCCATTCCAATAGATTCATATCATATTCTCAAAATAGCCATAAATTAATCTATTAAAATTTTATATTTTTTTTTCTATTTATGAGAAATTAGTAAATAACAAAATTGGTAGCTTATCCATCGCTGAAGTGATTTAAGTTACATATCGAATGTTTCAACAATACATGTATGGCTGTGGTGTTTTATTAAAAAAATCATATATGGCTGTGGTTAATTGATATTTTACGTGGTGATATGTTGTATAAAAACAAAAATAAAATTTTGGAAAATCTTTTAAAAATAAATATTTTAGAATAGAAAGAAAATAAAACCAACCAGTCAATTTACTTTTAGCTTTTTCCGGATCTTCATACAAAAAAATTTCAAAGACTTATATATGTTCACATATAAGGTTTTGTATATCACACAAACTAACAAAACGTTTATTTGCAAAGAAGAAATACAATGTCAACATCAAGATTTGCTTTATTTTGCATCGTCTTGGTTTTCCTCGGTAGTTTTCATCAAGGTTGATATCACTCAAATTATCCTAAATAGTGAATTACTCTCTCAAATAAGAGGTTCAGTTGCAGTACTTAGGGATCGAATCCACAAGGAGCTAGGGAACCTATTAAATCTAGTCAGGTTATTAATTCTAGGTATTTGTTGTTTTATGGTTTAAGAGTAAATAGCAATCCTAATTGAGCAAGTCTATTGCTCGACTAACAAGAAGATTGGGGGTGTAACTTTATTGGAAGATATTAGATGCAGGGTTTCCATTCAGGTGTTAGAGATTATAATCTTATAGATGCCAAACAGTTGCATGCATGATATATTAGAGCTCAACTCCTTAATCACAGTGATCAGCGATGTCAATGTTTCACCAGTTAACTAACTAGATCTTGGATCTCAACTGTCGCCTTTTGATCACAAGAAAGTGTCGATCGATACACCTTCCGTAATATCGATCGATTGTCAGAAGATAATATAAGACAATATCGATCGATAGCTTCTAGCTAAGCCCTAGGCGCGGGTTGATAATGCTCACTAGTCTCCTAGATCAGCGGTTAGCCCTCTCTAGCAGTCCTAGCATGACAGATTAGATTCAGGACAGGATGATCAAGGATGCTTGACACATGCAAATTCCTAGGTTCATGTTCTAGTTAGCAAGGCTAAAACAAGCATTAAGAACAATCAATCAATGAATATCACAATTCAGCAAATCTATAGTTGGGGCTAATCCCTCTAACCTATTTGAACCCTGAATCTAACAAGTAAACTACTCAGACATAGCTAATCAATTCATGACACAAAATATAGATAAAAACTGCATAGAATAGAATAGATGAATCAATGGAGTTCTAATCACAAATCTCTCTATGATTTTCTCTCCTAAAACTCTCTCTTCTCTCTCGCTGAAAGTAAGAATACCATGGTGGCTCAAAAACTCTTTGCCTCCTAATACTTAGGCAAGTATATAACTATTAGGTTAAAAACTCGTCAGGGGTAATCTTTTAATTTGGTGAAGCCTTTGGTCTAAAGTCGGCTGGAACCAAGTCGCGCATCTCGCGTCTCGACATCGATCGATGGTACAGGATGTACATCAATCGATAATAATTTCAATCATCGAGGCTTCTCTTCCGTATCGATCGACGGCACTGGATGTGCATCGAACGATTGCTTCTTCTTCGTATCGACCTCTAATGGTAAGCTCGGATGAAATCTCTTTTAAGCTCCTAAATGCTCCATAATCATCACTTTACTCCAAGATACTGCTGAAGCTGAAAACATACCTAATAGGATAGAATATATAATATATAGATAGTAAAACAGTTATATACCATAGATGAAAATGGGTCAAATCTATGGTATATCAACTCCCCCAGACTTACCTTTTTGTTTGTCCTCAAGCAAAACAAACAGACAGTCTCTCTAAAAGAGGTTTGAAAATAGCAGAGACTCGCAGATTTAAAACATAGAAATCATCACCTCTACAATTTCGCAAACCACATCTAAAAAGTCCTAATAACAAAAGCACATTATGCAATATCCTAGCTTAGCAACCAAATTCAACTAGTTTACAACTCAGCAAATCTTGTCTGACATTCCCCTCTACTAACCTCATTTCTTATCATAAATATAAAAGTGCATGCTTTACCTTGGGAGTGTCGATCACAGGATGCAAGGATTTTCAGACAAGTATCTGGAACTGCAGGTAAAAGTTAGCTCCTAATTTCTCTCTTGAGTCAAAGTCTGCTTCCATTGCAGGATCAGTGATCAAGATTGGACAGGCTTCCATGAATCAAGACTTAATGTTGGTTGCCACCAAGCCATGTTCACTTATGTTTGACCTATATCCAAGAATTCTTTGTGAAGCGAGCCTTGAAGATTGCCGCCTCCAAGTCCCGTTCGAATTCTTTTATTGGAATCTTTATGAATCAAGCCTTAATGGTTTTAGCCACCAAGTCCTGTTCAGACTCCTCCTAACTAGATCCTAAGTCCTAATTAAGTAATAAATGTCGGATTTTTTTTTATTTTAGATAAAAAAAACTAACTAACTACTCTAGGGTCGAAATA
>NC_027748.1:12096351-12099931 GCF_000695525.1 Brassica oleracea var. oleracea
TGCTAAAGAGTGGTTAGACATTCAAGTATAAATCAATAATAAGATCATAGTCCCTTTCACATAGCTAAGCATAACTTTATTAAAATCCTTTTATAAGAATCAGAATACATAATATCAGTAAACCTCCCTCCAGACTTAAATTACATTGTCCCAGTGTAACACAGTCGGAGTTATGGTGGAAATTAATCATAAGTACTCAATGTAACAAGTTAGGAAGATAAACCTGACCGGAGTGGGAATCGATCGATGTGCATCAGTATGCATCGATTGTCGTATGTGATTGTAGGTCGATCGATGTCGACGTCTGTCCACAGTCGATATGTTGGTAATCATCCTACTTGGGTCTTGCAATAAATCTGAAAGAATGAAAATGAAAGTAAATACTAGTAACTAAGAAAACCAATTAAAATTACCTAATAGTGGGTTGCCTCCCACTCAGCGCTTTGTTATAGTCATTTAGCTTGACTGAAAACGAAAGTAAATACTAGTAACTAAGAAAACCAATTAAAATTACCTAATAGTGGGTTGCCTCCCACTCAGCGCTTTGTTATAGTCATTTAGCTTGACTGTGGAGGTATGTGGCTAATTGGTGGAAAGACAGTTACTTGTTGGGAAACAAGCATCCACTTCATCTCTGCACATTTTGGACCAAGCTGCAATGAAACTTTTTGTGGCCTCATCATTTCTGGTCCATCTCTCATCCATCTTCTGTATTGCATTTGAGATGTTTTGTAGCCTTTCTAGGATGTTTTCAATGCTGAACTGATGCCATCCTATCTTGTCGTAGGTGTATGCTGATAGCTCGCTCAGTTCCTAATGCATTGAATCCATTTTGTTTTGTATCAGCTGCTCGTCGTCTGGTGTAGACGTGGTATCGATCGATGTGACCAAGTGTTTATCGGTCGATGCTGGTGCCTTACTGTCGATCGATTTGGAGCGTTTTCTGGTGATCAATTCTGATATTTGGTGTTGAGATGCGAGTTGCCTCTGAATGGCTTTGACTTCCTTCTGTAACCACTCTGCTTGGCTATCCAGTCCACCGAGTCTGACGTCGAATGGAAAGTAGATGTCATCACACCGCTTCTCAAGTCGTTCCTCCATGGCGTCTAGAGATGTGTAAAGATTTGATGTGATCTGATCAACTTCTGCTGTTGTGTAGGGAAGATGTTCTGTAGGTTTCTTGCCGTCGAGCGATGCCTTACGGAACCTATCGATCAATGTTGAACCTTCTTCCTGAATATCATGTTGATCATTAAGCTTGCCAATGTCCCTCTGGACATTCATCATCTGTGTAGAAAAGGTGTCCAAGTATCGCATGATAGGTGAGGTGAACCGGTCGTGCATATCCTCGTAGGTTTGTAACCTATCTTCCATGGCTGCGAACTTGCTATCGATCGATGTGATGGTGCAGATATCGATCAATGTGGCTGGTTGTGGATCCTTCTTGCGAATGGTGTCCAAATCTTGCTGTATCAGATCAATTCTCGTGCTTAACCAGTCCACGTTGTTTTTGAGAGGGTTGTATACATCGTTAATCCCCGTGTTGATTTATGCGATTTCCCATTCATCCTTTTTCTTTGCCAAACTTTCCGGTTCTGCAAGAATCTGGGATGTCTGTGGCTTGACGTCGATCGATGTTGCTTTGTTGGCGTCGATCGATGGTGATGTCGTAGCTTCATTCTCAAGGTTGTGCTGCATACTCTCAATCTCTGTCCTCATCTCTGCCATACTTCTGAAAAACTCATTGTAACCTCTGTCCAAAGGCTGATAAGTGTCATCTACCAATATCTTGAGTTCATTTCCTAGCTTTTCCTGAGCTCCACAAATACCAGTCACCATCTCATTAATCTCTTCCTTGGTGTAGACCTCTGGTGCCAGTTTTGTAGGTGTGAAAGAAGTGGCATGTTCTGGAAGACATAAATGACTCTCTTCAAATAGGGATGCTCTCGCCAGAATTTTTCTAATGTTGTCCTTGGTAACAGGGATCATCTCACCAGCTACGCTCCTTGTATATCCAGACTCATCTCTGTAGACACTATATTTGTCCTTTTGTTCCCATCTGAACTTTCTGGCTCCGTAGATGTCATAAGCGCGGTGTTTCAAATTCGTAACGTCTGTCGATCGATGGTGAAGGTGCCTTGTTGAGCGACATTGGTGTTACCCTGTCGAACGATGTAGGAGCAACCTTGTCGATCGATGCTTGGCCAACTGGTCGGTATGATTGGTGTGAACCAATTTCTGGTGTGTCGGCCCTTGGATATTCGTCGGGAACAGCTGGAATGTTGTCTGGAATGCTGTGTTGCTGCATAAACAAGTTATCTGGTTCATTGGCCACCTGAAGAATGTCTGCTATGTCCTCTTTGGATACTTCTAGAATCCTTCCATCTATAGCTCTTGCATGGCCATCTGGGTCCCTGAAAATACCAAATTCTCAGGAGTTAGAAAATCGTAATCAATACTCATATTCTTCTTAGTAAATAGAGAAAGTTTGGGTTTAAAATGAGAATCGATCGATGTTGATACTGGAGTACCGATCGATGGTAGACGTTTGTCTGCTGAATTAGGGCTTTTGGATCGAATGCTCTTTCGTGATGTTCCTTCTGATTGGTTAGTGAGAGCATTCATCTTTTTTGGGATTGGAATATTCCCTTTCTCCATTTTAAGGCGGCGGCTTTAATAACGATCAATGTACCAGGTGTGTATCGATCGATGCATAAGATCGTTTTGCTGGCTGAGGGTGGGTATCGATCGATGCTGAGTAGACTCTGTCGATCGATGGTGGAGACATGTTGTTGAAGGAATGGCTTGAATATCTATCATCCTGCATAGCAATCTCTATAGCTCTTTCCTTCCAGTAATCCTCATCATACTCCTCAGTAGGATCCTCATTGGATGAAGGAATTACAGTCTCTACTGCAAAACTTTCATGGAATCCACTGTCTGCCCAACTGTCTATGGAATAGTCATCACGTCTTCTTTTGTTGGGTTGTTGAAAGGCAAAGTTTGGATAACACTGATCTGGTAACGTGAAGTGGTCAACCAGATGCTTCCCGTTGAGCGACGTGGGATAGTGTTCATCGGTCGTCGGTGACTCATTGGAATCGATCGATGACGCAGTGTGAGTGTCGATCGATTCTGAGTACTCAGTTTTGTACTCTGCTCCACAATGGCATGCTGCAATGTAGCCAAGATCATTTCCAAGCTCCACGAGGTTGACCTGTTGTCTCACAACTCGAACTGGATCATAGTGGACGTCTGGATCTATCAGTGTCAGACACAATCTGTTGGTGTTCATGTCATATACAGCTCCTACTGTAAGCAGGAAAGCTCTTCCAAGTAGAAGTGAAGAGTTCCAGTTAAGCTTGATGTCCAGGACATGAAAATCTACTGGGACAAGGGCATTACCAATCTGTACCTCGAGGTCTCTTATGATGCCTCCTGAGCTTCTTTCTAAAAGTTCCACGAAAGTGAAAGATTCTGATGAGGGCTCTATTTTCAGACCCAGCTGGTCTACCATAACCTTAGGTAGTATGTTGACTGATGCTCCTGTGTCACAAAGTGCATAGGGAAATTCAATATG
>NC_027748.1:12100222-12102220 GCF_000695525.1 Brassica oleracea var. oleracea
CTCTGGTGTAGTGTCTGAAGGGTTGGTTGTAGGTTCTGGTGGGTTTGTTAAAGGTTTAGGTGGTGGTCTGAGTGCGTTGATTTGGTCATTCTCAATAGATTGTAACCGTACTAGGTAGGTGAGAGGTGCCCGTCGATCGATGGGAGGTGAGGGGGGGGTCGATCGATATCGGTCTCTCTCTGTCGGTCGACTGCTGGCTCATGCGGTCGATCGATTTTGACGTAGAAAGGGGAGGGTGGGTGAGGATGTTTTTCTGCGAATTCCTCATGAGTCATGATTCGAACTGCAGTACACTCTGCAGTCGATTCAGCAGATGACGTCGATCCATGTTTAGAGTAATCTGTCGAGCGATGTGTATCCATTAACATCGATCGACACCAATGTGATCCGCCGAAACTCATGGAGCTTTCAACTTCGAAGTCTCCTTCTCCAAGCTTCTCATGCTTCACCACTTGCCAGAAGTCATCATCTACGATGGCATTTACGTGGTGTTTTGCTTTCTCAACTGATGCTTCTCTAGCCAAGGCTTCTTGCCTCTTTACAGTGTCTCCAGTCTGAACCACTTGCATTTCAAGCTTCCTCACCTGAGTCCCTAAGGTCTCAATTCTTGTGTTCAGACTGTTGTAGGCGGAATCTATCTTCCGATTGAAATCCACAGTGAGTTGTTGATGTCCTTCCAGAACGCTGTCAAGCATCGCTTCAATCTTGCTTTCCTGAGTCGGTGGTGGTGGATTCTGGTAGAATGAGTTTCCATAGCCTCTGCTGTTGTTGCTGAAAGGTTTCTGGAACTGTGAACTCTGGTTACTCCTCTGACCATTGTCAAAGAAGTTTTTGTTTCCACCCTGGTTTCCAGACCTCTGAAATCCAGTACCTCCAATGTAGTTCACATCTTCTTCTCCTTCCATGTCTACAGCTTCTTCTCCTTTAGCTGAGCATACATGCTTCCTAAGAAGCTCATGAACCACATATAACTTTGCTCTAACTACGTCCATCTGCTCCTTCCCTAGGGATGCAACAAACTTCTTCCTCTCAAAGTCAGTGTTCTTGGTGCTGTTGTTGTTTGCTACATTTTCTATCAGTCTCACAGCCTCCACCGGATTCCTAGTGTTGAAGTTTCCCTCACTAGTTGTATCAAGAGCCATCTGATACCTCAAGGCGATAACTCTGAAGAAAGTGCTCAGCAGTTGCACTTCGTTGAATCCGTGGTGTGGACAGTCTCGCTGGAAGAACTTGAATCTGTGGAAAGTGCTCAGCAGTTGCACTTCGTTGAATCTGTGGTGTGGACAGTCTCGCTGGAAGAACTTGAATCTGTGGAAAGTGCTCAGCAGTTGCACTTCGTTGAATCTGTGGTGTGGACAGTCTCGCTGGAAGAACTTGAATCTGTGGAAAGTGCTCAGCAGTTGCACTTCGTTGAATCTGTGGTGTGGACAGTCTCGCTGGAAGAACTTGAATCTGTGGAAAGTGCTCAGCAGTTGCACTTCGTTGAATCTGTGGTGTGGACAGTCTCGCTGGAAGAACTTGAATCTGTGGAAAGTGCTCAGCAGTTGCACTTCGTTGAATCTGTGGTGTGGACAGTCTCGCTGGAAGAACTTGAATCTGTGGAAAGTGCCAGCTCGAAATTCTGCTTCTGAATCTCTGGAAGTCGAATAGCTGATCTGTTGGCGTAGTACTGATCTGGACGATTGTAGTCAGCCAGTGCCCTTGGTCGAGCAGCGTCTTCTACAGGTTGAGCAGCTCCTGTAGCATCAGTATCAGGGATTACATTCCCCTGAGCGTCTAATTTCTAACTTGTTGCATTTCGCAGATGACCATCCCGGTCATACAGGTTTTCATTCTCGTCCTGTCTGAGAATAAGAATCGCAACCATGTTTTGTGACTGATGATTGATCGATGTACGCGGTGTAGAATCGATAGATGTCGAACGATGTAGATCGGTCGACGATGAAGGTCGGATGTCGGTCGACGGTTGGGTGTGAGAATCAGTCGACGTGAAACCTG
>NC_027748.1:12102929-12103412 GCF_000695525.1 Brassica oleracea var. oleracea
AGCGATGGCAATGTTTCACTGGTTAACTAACTAGATCTTGGATCTCAACTGTCATCTTTTGATCACAAGAAAGTGTCGATCGATGATCCTGTATGGATATCGATCGCTACACCTTTCGCAATATCGATCGATTGTCAGAAGACAATATCGATCGATAGCTTCTAGCTAAGCCCTAGGCGCGGGTTGATAATGCTCACTAGTCTCCTAGATCAACGATTAGCTCTCTCTAGAAGTCCTAGCATGACAGATTAGAATCTGGACAGGATGATCAAGGATGCTTGACACATGCAGATTCCTAGGTTAATGTTCTAGTTAGAAAGGCTAAAACAAGCATTAAGAATAATCAATCAATGAATATCACAACTCAGCAAATCTATAGTTGGGGCTAATCCCTCTAACCTATTTGAACCCTGAATCTAACAAGTAAACTACTCAGACATAGCTAAGCAATTCATGACACAAAATATAGATAAAAACTGCATA
>NC_027748.1:12103651-12144044 GCF_000695525.1 Brassica oleracea var. oleracea
ATTTGGTGAAGCCTTGGGTTTAAAGTCGGCTGGAACCAAGTCGCGCATCTTGCGTCTCGACATCGATCGATGGTACAGGATGTACATCGATCGATCATAATTTTCAATCGTCGAGGCTTCTCTTCTGTATCGATCGACGGCACTGAATGTGCATCGAACGATTGCTTCTTCTTCGTATAGACCTCTGATGGTCAGCTCGGATGAAATCTCTTTTAAGCTCCTAAATGCTCCATAATCATCACTTTACTCCAAGAGACTCCTGAACCTGAAAACATACCTAATATAATATATAGATAGTAAAACACTTATATACCATGGATGAAAATGAGTCAAATTCATGGTATATCAAAGGTATGTTATATATACTTAACCTTTTATCCAATCCTTTATCATCATACCATTAAAAACATAATCATTTTCTCCAACATTTTTAATTAAAAAGGTGCTAACTTAAAAGTTGATGCTCAGCCACCATATTGTTATCGAGCAAAAAATTCTAACTGGTGCTGCACCTTAAAACCGAAAGGGTGCTGAGGCAGCAAAGTGGAATGTGACGCGATTTGTAAACCCTAACACAACCTTTGAACTTTCCAGAAGAAAACTTCTCTAGTTATATTTTTCAAATGTTTTCTTACTTCTATTATTCTAATTTTAAAGAATAAATAGCAAATCCTGTTCTACAGGAACAACTAGTGTTGTATGCTAAAATATTTTGATATTTTTTGGAAGATCTAAAATTGTTTTCTTTTTGGTTCTGACTTTCTGCAATTGTATTTAATAAATTTAAATATGTTTTAGAAAAACAAGAATAAAATCATAATTAAGTGTTAATTTTTATTTAAGTGATGTAAAGACTCGGATGATTGAATAAAATAAAAATATATAACTAGGAACTACAGTAGAAACCCTATAAATTTATAGTCACATAATTAAGTGTTAATTCTTTTGGGTCACGCACATTGCTTAAGGAAACCAGAAAATGTGGTTTTTTGTTTTTGCTAAGAAGTAGATATTTATTTGAAAATCTGGTTTTCATAAATTTTAGGGAATCTATTTTCCGAAAATCTTGATGGGTAAAAAATAGTTGTTAGAAAATCAAAAACCAAAAATCATTTTAGAAACCACAAACAATCAACCTCATAGAAGAACTAGGTGATTCTTTAGTGTATACGGGTATAATACTTATAAAATAGCAAATTATTATGATTGATTGATTTTTCTTTTATTTATTAATAATTTTAATTTTAAAATTTATATGTTTGAAAATAGTTAAAATATTATGTTAAATTATATTATATTGTTATTTTGATTAAATATATAGTTTCAAGCATTAATTTGAATTGTTTAAGATATTTTTAGGCAAAGTGGCTTATATCTATTCTTCTCAGTTAAATTATGATTTTTGGCATAAATTATGATTTATTTTTGGTTCTAATTAGATTAAGTCATGTTATTTTAATTGCATTTAGTTCTATTCATTCATTTAGGCTTGTAAACATATATTTGTAAATTCTGTAATAAATTAATAAATATTTTTGGCTTCAATTTAAAAGAGAAAAAAAAACTAAAATGTTGATCGTTCTAAAGTTAAATACGTGAATTAAATTTGTAATCTTTTAAATATGTCAATGTTTCTAGTTTTAAAACGTAATAATAACTAAAATCTATTAAGTATCATTATAAAATTTTGACGTGAGCGCTACATAAGTATGACCATTTGTATGTATGTACATAAATATGATAAATTTTGTTTTAATAAATAAAATATGGAGGAATAATGATTTGTGAAATAAATAAATTAAGCAAAAAAGGAATTTTTGATAAATACCCTTGTGGAGTTATTAACTTGATGCTCAAATCATCATTTATTATTTTTTATAATCGTTGGGATCATAAAAAAAATTTTAGGCCCAAAAATTAATTCCACGAAACTTTGTATCCGGATATGTATGGACGATTAAATCCATTTAAAAGGAGGAGGGGTGGCCAATGTCTCGAACCTAGTGCGGAAGTTTCAGTTGGAACCCCCTTACCACTAAGCTAAGAAGATCGGTTCAAATCATCATTTGAATCCGCCAAATGTTGCTCGTTATCTCCTAGCAAAATGTCTTTCCTAGTAATTTTATCAATGTCGTACAAGAAAACTAATAAGGCGCGAGTCAGATTTCGACCAAAACAAATTAGGTTCGAATGCATCATATGATGTTGATACGTTCGTCAATTTCTGGCAAGTCCCCTTGGTATCAGCTTCGTTTTCAGAAAGCTGAGTTTGTTTCTTTTACATAAAAACTGGATGAGCAAAATCCACTTTCATCTAGAGAGTAACGTCTGACCATAATATGTACACGTTTTATTCTTTACGGACAAGTACTGTGTATAAGTTGTCTTTATAAGCATGTTTCTTCGGTTCACCCACAGATACTATTTTGTTATTTCATATTTTATATTCTTAAAAAAACAAAATAATAAGTATTTGTCAAATTATATTATGTTTTTAAAATAAAAAAAGTAAAAATAGTAGTAGTTGCAAAAAAAAAAAAAATTAAAAAAGATTTTTAAAGCCGTCAGCAAAATACTAAACCTTAAACCCTTGGGTAAACCTTAAACCCTTGGATAAATCTTAAATGCTAAATCATAAAAACTAAACACTAAATCTTAAGAACATTAAACCATTAATCATAAACTCTAAATCATTCGATAAATCCTAATCCCTAGGATTTATGGTTTATCCAAGGGTTTAGGGTTTACCCAGGGGTTTAGAGTTTAGAATTTATTGATTTGGTAACGGCGTTAGAAATATTAAAAAAAAAATTCAATTACTACTATTTTTATTTATTTTTACTTTTTTATTTTAAAAACATAATATAATTAGAAAATGCTTATTAACTTTTTCTTATAAGATATAAAATATGAAATAAGAAAATAATATTGATTTGTGAACCTGTAGAGAGTGAACCAAAAAAAAACTAGCATGTTAATTACGTTTAATGAATGGAAAGAGTTGTAAATGATTACAAAGTTTTCCCTTCCAGAATAGAGACTATACATTTTTTTTGGGGTAAAAATAGAGACTATACATTGCCAAAATATTTACTATAAAACATGTATAAGTTATATGCATGCATGTTTTTCTCAACAAAAAAAAAGGTTAGATGCGTGCAGTTTTTCTTGTGTTCGAACCTTTAGCTGCTTATTTGATTCGAAAAAACTTCATCATCCTTCTCATGACTAATGAAAATGTTGCTGAGTTGAAAGACTAGTCCACCAGCGTCATAGGCTGTTCCTTTGATTTTATATGTTCTTCTTCTGTGCCTAAACTGATTCTCTGACAAATCAGCTCTGTGCTTGCTATCAAACTTTCTTTCTCAGGATGATTAACTATCTTTAACTCTATAAATAAATGTTTAGATCAGAAAAATAAAGAGTAATTACACAATTCCTATCAACCTCACGTATTAATTACTATTTTTCTCACATGTTAAATTTAAGGTGTTTAACAAAAGCATCTGATAAAAATCAAATTGCTGAAGAATAATAAAAAATCAAATATTTTACCAGAAAAACATATTACACAATTTGATCTAAATAAATTTACAAAGATTAGTTATTACTAATCAAATTTGTTATAAATAATAAAATATGTTACATTTTATGAAATCTATAATATAATGAGGTTCATTCCTGAGCCGCCACGTCAGCAGGTAAGTGGGTTCCACTTTTAAAAAGTGTGAAAAAGTGTCAAGCATGTGGATTGAACCCGGGGTATTGAGTTATAAATACCAACATTTATACCACTAAACTAAAGGATACTTTGTACATTGATGGCCGAAACTAATATATATTTATGAAGGTCAAAAACCTTTGCTTCTTTAGTTTTCTCTGTGAGACCCACACTTAATTTTTTTTTTATCTAATGATTTAATAAATACTTTATAACTCACGTTTTGAAATGAGCTTCGTTAAAAAAAAGGCCCAATAGACCTCTTTGGTCTGTAAGCGTTCTCTTCAATGAAAGTTTAGGGTTTTCAATTTTTAATCATCGGTTCATGACTCATCTAAGAAACACAGATTGGCTCTTTGAGTTCCATGAATCAGTTTATCTTCTTTAGTCTCTACATCTCCCTTGTGTGTTTTTAATTTTTTTTGGTCATCCTTGGCTTGCACCCTTTGATCTAACCAAGAAGAAGAAAAAGACATTTGTCGTTCAGGATGCCATTGAGGACTCAGCTGAGTCACACGGGAGACATACTATCTGTTGCTTGATGTTCAAGAAGAGTTTATGTGCTGTGAAACATATTTGTTTTTTTTCATCAGTTGCTTTGTTTAATCTTTTTTTCCTGCAAATAATGATGGCTTTAACAGTTCATTTACAGGAGCCAATAAGTAAAAGAAGAAGAAGCCAGTGAGTGTTTGACATTTTCTGTCTTCCTGAATTTTTTTTTCATTCATTAAACTTGGATTTCGAAGATTATGTGCCTCACATTCTTTTTATTTTGATGGTTGTTAGGTTGAATGAAGATCATTGAATAAAGAAAATGTCGATGATCCAGAAGATTTGGAGGGTACTTTATATTTCCTGTTGTAAGGTAATTCAGTAGGCACAAATGTTCAGTTGAAAATAATTTTAAACTGTATTTATGCATCAAACGTATCATCCGTAACATAATAATATTATTTTTCTGTGCTAGGAACCGTTTGTAAATAAATGTCTCGGATGTATATGATTGCTGAGTTTGTTGCTTTTGATAGTGAAATCACTAAGCTTGCAATGTGTCAGGACAACAAAAGCATCTCAGCTGATGGTTAGCTTTACAATTTCGTTGGTTTCTTTTTCCTATTATGTTGGATGTATTATTTTAGCTAACAAATATCGCAACAGAGCGCTGGCAATAACTCTAATAGATTTATATATACATTTGGAATTGGAAGTTTGGTGAGAACATGAACAAGTACTTCTATCACGCTATTGGACAGTTATACGCCATTTCAAAAGAATTGATTTCTTATATTTCTCATAATCAGTAAGATTTTAATTGTTTTGTCTACTTTGCATTCATACCTCATTCTCCATCTAACTTCTCGGTGCTACTATATAATGATCAAGTCATTTTCTGCACAAATAGGCAAGTGGGGATGTTACGTTGGGTGCTTGGTTTATTGGGCTTGGCTATACAAAGTATGTTGTGACTCTAAAACTTTTACCTCATTTAACATTGATTCTGGTTCTTGGGAGAATTGCAGATTATGAATGAAAGGCACAAGCAGGGAACATATGTGTAGCTGCGTTTGACTCGACATGTAGCGGTATCTGCAGATCCGCTGATCCCATTGTGGAGGTTAACATGCAAAGTGTTGACCTGGAAATCATTATTTGGAAGCTACATTTCGAGGTCTTTCCTCAACATATAAATAGACCATAGACAGAGTTTGATATTTATAATACTTAGTGATCATGGAGTCTGCAGAAAACAGTCCTTTTGCATGTTCTATATGGAACCAAGAGATATATCATTTGTATGATGATTGTATTATGATAGCTACTAACATAGGAGATGACTAGAGAAAGAGAAATGAGTATGAATCTCTTATATGTGTAGCTTTTGTAAACACATTTGGGTTTATTAACAGTTGTGACAAGCAATTATGTTTATAGTAAAGGAAACCCATAGCAGCGTCAATAACAAATGCGCCTGTTTTTTGGATTTTTGGGATTGAAATAGCTTATGGGTTTTCTAAATCAATATAATTATATTGATTTGACTAAAGCTATTTTGGATGACAAAAAGAAGGATTGCAAGTTTAATAACTTCTACTTTAGCCTTAAATTTCAACTAAATTATAATCAGTCTTTTATCCATATCATCTTAGTTATAAACGTAAGGATTTATTAGAATAAATAAACAGTTTCAACAATATTTAATATGTGATTTAATAAACAAAAGAACACGTAGGATTTTTAGGATTTAAAGAGATTGGAGACAATAGTTAATGAATATGAAAAGAATACGAAGCAGATGATGAAAAATGATTCGAGCAAATTAGTGGCAACACAGAGCTAAGCGAGATAAAAATATCAATTAATAAAGAGTGAAAAAAGAATGAGCAGGGTTAAGTTATTACACAAGCCAAAACTAAGACAAATCAAACGACAGAACGTGAAAACAAATGTAAACAAGGCAAGAGGGTGAAGATAAAATGCATTGAAAAACTGAATGATAGATTAGTAAGCAAGAGGCAAAAAGAGATTAAAATGCAAAAACTCTGCACCTTGGCGCGGGTAACGATCCCTAGTATCAACAAATAGGTAACACAAATATAAATTATGTCCTTATTTGGATGGCCCAAGGATTTTATTTTTAGCTTCTAAAAAGAATTTGTGATCTTAGTTTTTTTCTTCACCAAATCTGATCTTAATTGTTGTTAATTATTCCATAACACCAACTACTATTGAAAAACAAGTCTGTAAACAAAGATGTGTTACCAAATTTAATGTATTCAAATAGAAAGTGCCCATCTGTTTAGGCAGAGATTCGATCATCCGACCTCCTCAAATATCTTGTTTCGCAATCTCACCCACATGCTATTTTCCTTTAAATTATCTGCCTCTGTCCATCTCTTCTTTTCCAACCCACTTACTCTTCTCCTTCTCTTGTCTTCGTTGAATTTTGGGATCTTACACCACAGCAAATAACAACACCGCCAACTATATATTTGTCCTATTTGTCCTTTTGGTTTTGATCTTTGTAACAATCAATAAGGAAAGTTAAAGCTTGAATCTGAATAATAATAATGGGAGACAATGGACGGAAAAGAACGCCGTCAATGAATCTTGCGGTTCAAGTGTCGATGAGAGTGTTAGCCATTGGCACCGCATTGGCCTCCATGGGGCTCATGATTACTAACCATGAAGTTGCCTCTGTTTATGGCATTGCTTTTGAGGCTAAATACAGCGACTCATCAGCCTTTAGGTATTCTCTATTGCTCATTTCATCAAGGTGCTCTAACTAGTGAAATAATGATGACGACGCAACATCAATCTGCATCTCGATGAAATTTCACTATTTCACATTTAAAAGTACATATGGAGAAATAATTCAGAAATTTTGGTAGGAAAAAAATTGCAAAAAGAGAGAAATATTTTTTTGTAACTTAAAAAAGGGGGAAATATCCTCTATTATGACGTAGAAATATATGCAAAATAAATTCATTCTTGAATTTTTTTTATGTCTCATTCATATGACGTTTATCTTTTATACCAGTGATTTGTCTCGTGTTTAATAGTAGCCAAAACGGACAATCCTAAACCGTGTAGCCAAAATCATCACTATGAGCAAATACAAAACTGATTGTTAATTACAATAAATATCGAGTAAAACAATTAAAAGATGGAGTGATGACGACATGCATGCAATGAAAGTTCGTAAACTTTGATATGTTTCGCAGGTATTTGGTGTACGCGGATATAGCTATCTCCGCCTTGACATTGTTCACGCTCGTATGGGCTTGTTTAGCTGTCCGTAAACGTGGACTTGTTTTTGCACTCTTCTTTTTTGATTTGGTAATTACCATCCAATTTTTCAATCTGAATATTTGATACGGAAATTAGACATCTGAACGTACGTTTTGAAATGGGTCTGGAAATATTGTATAGCTTGCGACGTTGACGGCGATGTCGGCTTTCTCTGCGGCCACATCGGAGGGATACATTGGAAAGTACGGTAACACACACGCCGGTTGGCTTCCGATCTGCGGTTATGTACATGGTTACTGCAATCGTGGGACTCTCTCACTCGCTTTTTCCTTTGCCTCTTTTCTCCTCTTGTTCATCCTTACTGTCCTAACTGCCTCCGCTGCTCGTCATCACTGAAACTATTTTCTTTACATTTTATATTATTCAATTTCTAATATTCTTAAGATTCTTCAATCTTTCTTATATACTTAGATTTTCTAAGATGAATGATTACAGAAAGAAATTGTATTGAGTTGAGTCCGTGTATTATATAACTATTTGTTTTTATTTTATTTTACTTTACTATGATACTCCACTCCCCATATAAGTTTTTTTACATAAATTTTGAGAATTCAAAAGATATATTAACCAGGCGCTTGTGGCTTAGTGGTAAAAATCTCATGGTTGTGAGTTCCGGCACCTAGGTTCGAGTCTTGGCCACCGTCAATTAAAATGGAGTGAATTATTTCTCCTAGCTCCCCAGCTCAGCTCCTATGGACGGTCGATAATCAGGTTTATTTGTAATCAGGTTTATTTGGAGGACATCCGGATACCGGAATAAGAAGAAAAAAAGAAAGATATATTCCCGAAAAACATTATCATCTATGGATCGATCTCTCCTTTGAAAATCTAAACATGGTGCGGACAAGAACCAATAAGGGCCCGTTGAAGTAACTTGCATTTTGGTTTGGGCCTGTCTTAGTTGCAAAACGTGACAAAACTCACTTGACAAATGTGGGACCCATAGCAACATGTGCCGAAGATAGGCATGAATCCGCAAGAACAAACCTAGGCCACAAAACAAGAGAATTGTGCTTTTGCGTCTCTTAAGACGACGCCGTATCCACGTCCACCACTGCATCAAAAACAATTCTCTTCGCAAGAGATTACACCTTATCCAACTTGAGTTTGCAATAGGAGAAGCCATTGTTTTCCGTATCTTAGACCTGTATACTGAGCTTCATCTCTTTCAATGGCTTCCTTGTCAGCCACTTCTCTAAGCTTCAAAGCTCCCTCCACACGATCAACCAGAATCTCTCAGGTGACTTTACATATACACATCTACCGTTTGTCATTTCACTTAATAATAGATACTTGACCCCATCTTCAGTTTTGTTTGTAATAATATTCAAAATCATAATATAACGCAATTAGCTTAATCATCAGGTGTTAAGGAAAGCCTCGACTTTTCAGTCTATCTCCTTTGGTCGTTTCCAGTCTTCGAAGAGCCTTCGTCTTCAAATCAGTTGTGCAGTAAGCAAGACAATTGTTTGAAGCTAAAGTTGAATATTTATGATAAAATGTAATAAGTTGATTTGTAACATGTGAGCATGGTTACATTCAGGCAAAACCAGAGACAGTACAGAAAGTTAGTGACATTGTGAAGGAACAGTTAGCTTTATCCGCTGACACTGCGCTCACTTCTGAGTCCAAATTCTCTGCTCTTGGCGCAGATTCTCTTGACACGGTATGTTATAATACTCTCTCTCTCTGTTTCGTATTTAAATGTGATGTTACAAATATGTTAGTCATTAGTAACGTTGGGTGAATATGGATGCAGGTGGAGATAGTGATGGCATTGGAGGAAAAATTTAACATAAGCGTGGAGGAAGCTGATGCTCAGAACATTACGACGATTCAAGAGGCGGCTGATTTGATTGAGGATCTTGTTCAGAAGAAACCTGCGGCCTAAGCTTCTTAAACTCTCCCGGCTTTCTTTTCCTTTAGACCTTTCTTGGTTTGAGAACATTTAATTAGACCGTATGTCATTTTGTTTTTCTTCTTCTGGAAGTTGAGATTGGATATTGACTATGAGAAAACTTTGATTGGTACGTTGAGATTGATTCATTGGCAATGATTGGTCTTTTATGACGAATATATAAATGTGTTATGTGTCGCTACCACATGAATTTAGCTTTTCTATTCATATGACATGGCTTTTGTTAGTTGTAGCTAACTTTCCTCAGAGATTGAAAAAGAAGAGTTGATTTCTGGTAACGAACTACTATGGTAGTCTAGGGACTATGACCAAAAGACGAATTGGTTTAGTGATTAAAACTCTTAAATCATGTAATAGAGATTTTATGAGTCACAGATTCAAATTTGATTGGAAGGAATCTATTCTCCAACAACGAGTTAAATTGCACAGTTTTGAGTTTTAAGAGTTTCAAGGATCCAAAACCTCTTTGATCACTTTAAAAAATGGAAACTATGAGATAATATTAAACAGTATGTAAAACAATTGTTTACTCAAGTAAAGTTTTATGTTGGATATGTAAAAAACATTACCACTAAACCTACTCCATCATTCCTCATTCTGGACTTTTTCATTTGATTAGGGGTATTTGAATATTAAACAAGTTGGATTTGCTGAGAGGGAAAGAGAAAAGAAAAAAGAATAAGAAAATGGGTCCCACGATCTCTCAACTTCCCCTCCCGCCACCATTCGGTCCACGCCTATTAGCGTTTACATAGTCTCCGATATTCATCTTCTTCTTCTTCTTCCCCTCAACCTGTTGACTCCGTCTCTGATCTTGAAAAGATGGCTCGGAGGCGGTGGGAGGGGTCGGATAATGTCGGCTCGGCTAATTCTTCACCTGCGATGTCTCCTTCTCATCGGATGAGCAACAACGGAGGAGGAGGAATCTCTGGCAGAAGCACGCTCCGGAAGCAAAACGCCGCCGAGCTACTCGCTAAAGTCATGGAGCAGCGAGACTACGACTATGATTACGACGACGAAGACGAAGATCTCTACCAGGTGCATCTTCCGCCTCTCTCTCGGGATCGAAGACGAGACGATAAACGAATCGGCAAGGGAACCGTCAGAGGTAAACCGGCTCCGGCGAAGAGACCGGTCTTAATCCCGCCTAAGTTTGACGACGACGAATCCGACGGTGATGAACCGGTGAAGATTCCTCAAAAGAACGTTAGAGTTCCGGCCACAAGAGCAACGGCGGTTAAATTTGACGACGAATCCGACGGTGATGAACCGGTGAAGATTCCTCAAAAGAACGTTAGAGTTCCGGCCACAAGAGCAACGGCGGTTAAATTTGACGACGAATCCGACGGTGATGAACCGGTGAAGATTCCTCAAAAGAACGTTAGAGTTTCGGCGGTTAGACCCGTACTACTCCCGCCCAAATTTGACGATGAATCCGACGGTGACGAAGTCGCAGCCGATTTGCCACGGAATCAAGTGAAGATTCCTGAAAATAATGCTAGTGTTCAGAAAGAAGCTCCGGCGGTGAAACCGATCGCATTATCTCCGCCTAAGTTTGACGATGAACTCGACGGAGACGAGATCACAGCCAATGTGGTCAAGAATCAAGCGGGGGAGATTCCTCAAAAGAACGCTAGTCCTGCACTCAGGGTTAGAGTTCCGGCGTATTCGCGTCGGAATCCGATGGAGGATTCTGAGCAGAACGGAGACCGGAAAGTCAATGTTCAGTTTGACGTGCCGCCGGCGAAACAATCGGAGGCTCAGTTAAAGTATAAGAAAAGGTAAAAGAAAAGATTGGAGTTTATACAGATTACCGCTTCGTTTGATTGTCTTGTATACCTTTTTTTGACGACATTACTGGGAACGAACGATTAGTTTCAGGTTTAGCTCTGCAGACATTTTAGCACCGAATCAGGAAGAAGATGATCGAGAAGCTTCGGCCTTACGTGATGAAGTATGTGCTCTTCTCAAAACTCCATGAAAAGTGTTTATTTGGTTAAAATGATTGATCACCAACTTCATTATCATTGCAGCTAGATATGCTTCAAGAAGAAAATGATAATATACTGTATAAGGTCTCTCTCTCTCTCTTTCTATCTGCCTCTAATATTCGTTCATTTGTTTGTGTGTTGCTGCCTTTTTGTACTTGATGTGTTACATACATATGCAGCTTCAACGAGCTGGAGAAAAACGCGAAGCAGCAGAAGCAAGGGCTAGGGAGCTAGAGAGACAGGTGTTTATCATATACCCAATCCAGTTTCGTAGATATGTACGTTTATATCCGATGTTGATGTTTACTGTTAAGCTTGGTGCATGGCTTGCAACAGATTGCTTCTCTAGGTGAAGGTGCAAATTTTGACGTCAAACTCTTGAAGAGGTTTAGTCTTCTCTGTCTTTATTAAAACCTTCATTTACTAAAAAAAGGATGCTTTTTCACAAATTTTGCGTTGATCCCTTCAGGAAAGAAGCAGCGTTGCGTCAAAGAGAGGTCCGTAGTGCAGTCATATTTGAATAGATGTTGTTTAGTCTGTTCTATGCAATATGCATGTCCTATCCTTTTCTTCTGCGACCTTGTGTTGGCGTTTAAAAGGGATTTTACTTAATCTATTGCAGGCAGCATTAAGGGCTGCTGAACAGAAAAGAGATGGAAGACACAAGGAAACTGATGCCTTTTGTGCAGAACTTCAGGTGCAGTGCTTTGGTGTTAGACAATAAAGTGTACTCTAGACTTTATGATATAAACCTTTCAACTTGACAAGGAAATGATCATCTCTTATGTGTTGTGTTATGGTCAGAGCTTGAAAGAGGAAACGGAGAAGGCCGTGGAACAGCTCCAGGATGCTCAAGCTGAAACAAAGTCTCTTCGGACAATGATACATAGAACGATTTTGACTCATGAAGAAATGGTTTGCTCACAAACTAAACTAGAATATTGTCATTGACCTCTTAACCCCACATTCTTTGTTTGATTTACCTATATGATTGACATATCGTAGGAGGAAGTTGTTTTAAAGAGATGCTGGCTTGCTCGCTACTGGGAACTAGCTGTTCAACACGGTGAGAAAATTCCTCTCTCCTTGAATGATTTATTAGAAGAAGTAACCTGCTCAAATCATTCTAGTGCCGGATATGATTTCAAATATGATAAGAGCATATGTCATACATTGTATACCGACATGGACTAGCTGATCAATTATCTTACGGCAGACTTAACTAGATGGCGTTGATCAATAATATTACTTGCCGCCCTCATTTGAAGATATTTACTTATGTACCTCATTGGTTCACTCTTAGGAATTTATAAGGATATAGCTCCATCAAGACATGAACATTGGTCAGCTTTAGCTCCTCTTCCCTTTGAAGTTGTCATTTCCGCGGCCCAAAAGCCTGAAGATTCCTGGCAGACAGGTTTGGTTCTTGATTCCCCACCAACTTTCTCACAAAAAACTTGATAACATCACATATCTGCCAGATGGTAGCGATCGCACTTGGAGCAAAGTCGTTAGTAAATTCAGTGATGCAAATGGAGAAGGGAACATAGAGAGTATGCTTGCCGTTGAAACGGGTCTACGTGAGATAGCATCCTTGAAGGTAAACTATGCCCATATTATAATCTTATTTTGATGTTGTTAACTGAAAAAGTTATTTCTCAGAAGATAATCATCTCATATATATATATATATATATATATGATATCATGTGCCTCATAGGTTGAGGATGCTATAATGCTTGTATTTGCCGGGTTCAGACAAAAACATGTGGTCCGACAATCCGACACTGGTAAAATATATCTAAAAATTGATTGGCACATATGTGAATGATATACAAGAGACACTCATGTGGTTTTAATATCCAGATCCCAGGGTGCAAGGGGAGCCTAAGTTTGCTGAAGCATTTGGTGAGTCATGTTCTTTAAACTGTCTGCCTGACTATCTACACAGAGTGATCATATAAGCAAATAAGCCTCTTAACAAAACATATCCTTGTGGTATTTCAGCTATATTATTGTATTTGAATCTTAGGGGCTTACTGACAAAATAGTTCCTCTGAATTTTTAATGCAGAGTTGAGTCACGATGAGAAACAGGATATTCTCTTTAAAGAGGTAACAGTTTAAATCGGCAAAGGCTTTTACTTAGCAGGATACTCAAAACACACATGTTTAATGTTGTAGGCATGGCTGATGTACTACTGGAAAAGAGCTAAAATTCACAGCGTGGAGAGTGATATCGCGGAAGACCGTCTTAAGTTCTGGATCAGCCGTATCGCAGAACAGCCAACATCACATGATGCAGTTGATGGTAAGGCTTCTTAGCTAGTTCATATACTTTTTACCTAGTATACAACACACTGATTCTTTCTTTGTTGTATTTTTCCGGGGGCAGTGGAACGAGGTATGAGGGAGCTAAGGAAACTTGGAATAGAACAACAATTGTGGGAAGCATCTCGCGCACAACTCACCGACTCCACTTTTCCTCTTTCCGTTTCTGACTACTGTGATGAGTGACGAGTGACGAGTGACGACCGGCTCTAATGTCCTCTCTGCAAATTATGACACACACACACACACACACATATACACACAAAGATTATCGTCATCATTAACATCTGATCACTGTTCCAAAGTGTATATGCTTTGCTTTCAGACTTGTTCCTCTTGTTGGGGCTATCTTGAGCTTCATGTTGTTACTTGTATAACACTCTTCATTATCATTCCTTACCCAAAATCTAATAAAAATATGGTTTGGTTTGGTTCGGTTTAGAAATAAGCCAATGATAAAAACGGGCCAGTGACGCAACCCGCATTAAGGTGGGCCCCACGGAAATCAAAAGGTAGATCATCCTCCTTATCTTATCCAGACGATAACGATAACACTTGCTCACTGCAACTGCAAGGGCGCCAAACAGAGATAGGCAAAACTGCTTCGAGAATGACGATTGCTCCTTCCTTGTTGTCATCATCTTCCTCAGCCTCTCAATTCCTCCCTAGATTCCCAACCGCCGCTAGGTTCAATGTAGCCGCTTCAAGGAGCAGAGCCGTCACCGTCGTCGCTGCATCCGTCACCGACCTATCCAGCGTTGACAGCACGACCATCGCCGTACTCGGAGGCGGATCAGTCGCAGCTCTGGCGACGATCGTTTCCTTGACGGACCCGGAGAGAAGGCGGAAACTGCAGGCGGAAGAAGTCGGAGGAGGCGACAAGGAGGTGGTGAGGGAGTATTTCAACAGCACGGGGTTCGAGCGGTGGAGGAAGATCTACGGCGAGACTGACGAAGTGAACCGCGTTCAGAAGGATATACGAATCGGCCACGCCAAAACGGTTGAGAAAACGATGCTCATGCTGACGGAAGAAGGTTCGTTAGCCGGCGTAACGGTCTGCGACGCTGGCTGCGGAACAGGTCTGCTCTCGATTCCACTTGCTAAGGAAGGTGCGATCGTCTCCGCTAGCGATATCTCTGCAGCTATGGTCGCCGAAGCTGAGATGAAGGTGAGCTTCTGTGATTTCGAATTTCAAATTCCAAATACTGACAATTATTTTTCCTATTATTAATTGAAAAACTTTGAATATGTATAGGCAAAGCAGCAGTTAGCATCAGAGAATCTGCCGAGATTTGAAGTGAATGATTTAGAGAGCCTAAGTGGGAAGTATAACACAGTTGTATGCCTAGACGTGCTCATACATTACCCTCAGAGCAAAGCAGACGGGATGATCGCACACCTCGCTTCGTTAGCTGAGAAGAGAGTGATTCTGAGTTTTGCACCAAAGACGTTCTATTACGATATCTTGAAGAGGATTGGAGAGCTTTTCCCAGGTCCTTCAAAGGCTACAAGGGCGTATCTACACTCGGAGGCTGATGTTGAAAATGCTTTGCGTAAGGTTGGGTGGAGAATTAGCAAGAGAGGACTCATTACCACCCAGTTCTACTTCTCTAGGCTTATCGAAGCAGTTCCAATGTAGAGCATTTTTGAAAGAAAAAAAAAACATTCTTATTCATCTGTTGCCTGTTGGTTATTCCTTAGCCGTGAGTACGAACTATGCCCTCTATGCAAAGCTCACTGAGGGTGGTGTCTACAAACATGTACTTCTTCAGGACTCGGTTCATAGTTCTATAGCTCTTCACTGTTTAATGTTATCAAATGTAAAATGTAACTTTACTATATGATCAGTTTTCTTGTCAGAAGATTTGGTACAATCATATTGATGGACTTAAACCAAAGTTGGGCAAACATATGTACCTTTTATCTTAGTGAAGAATGAACACAGCAAGTAAAAACTGTATATGATGGTGATACATAAGTGAGTGTTGGTTGCCACTACATAGAAAATTACAAAGAGAGAAAACAAAAGCGGGAACGGCCTTCCTTTACCTACTCTTGCAAAATGAAAGATCCTTTGATTGGTTTATCAAGTGCAGATTGAGGAAACATATTCAAAGGAGAGAACACATCGCTGTTGATGCTTGACGATGAAGGCGCCGGTTTGAACTCGTACGGGCCTTCCTTTGGTCCCCACACCTGAAAGATGAGGCAAGAAACCCCAAATCAAATGAAAGTTCTTCATACCGTAAAGATGAGGGTGGAAATGGGATTGAACCTGGTTTCCATCATCATCAAACCCGCGATCCCAGAGATGTATCTCATTGTTTTTCAGGACTGTAAGATCAGATGTACAATAGCTTGCACCATTCTTTTCATTTCATGATGCATAGAAAGAAGAAACAAACGTTGGTAACATAAATAAAGTGTACATTTGAATCATGAAGTGTGGAGTTTTGATGTCTCAGAAAAACATACCCATGAATTTGGGAAACCACCAGGTGGAGCTGATCCTTCATACAAGCAACGCTTTCCACGGTCACAACAGCTAAGTTGTATGGTTGTCAAATGCTCTCCTATGTCCTGTAACTCCATGCAATCAAACTTTGTGACACCAAAAAAAAAAGCAACATTCAAGGACTACCATCAACTAAAGCAGTGACTTACACCAATAACTTCTTCGGGAAGTGGGCGTTGGTCCTTTGGGCGGTCACAGAAATTTTTGTACTCCTCAGCATCTCTGATTGCATATGAGCTCACCTGGTGAATTAAAAGAAAGAAGATAAAACACTGTCTAGAATATATAAAAAGATTAAAGCTTTTGAGATCAGGAGGACATGTATGAATCATCTCCTCACCTCAACATCACATTTCAGTTCCTTTGGGCAAGGCTTAACCATATACAATCTCTGCAATCCAAACAGATGTATAATTAGAGAACTGATTCATCAAGGATTCAGACATGAAGAACCATCATAAGGTGCAGAAAGCATACTTGCCGAAAGGGTTTTTGAGGAGTTCTCCAAAATGCCTGATCACAAAGATTAACATAAACATATACAAACAAGGTTATACACTTTCCTAAATGCACAAAATGAAGAAGAAGCTGAAACTACTGACCTGTTCGAGATACAAAACCTGCGAACCATCCACCATCTCAGCTGCTGGGCAGCTCATCATTCTGCACAAAAGCATCTCAAAAGCTTATAACAACATTTTTAGAAGACTATATTACTTACCAAGATATACCATATGAAGGTTTTTTTCAATGTGTGAAACAAACTCACAAAGATAGCAACGTCAAGCTTAACAGTTAAAACCAAAAAAGCACATACAGTTTAAACCAATTCATCAATAATCGATCAAGATAACAATACAAACCTTATGTTGAAGTAATTATCAGGATCCCTTGATGCTTGCTCCTTAGAAAACTTTGAAAACCCAGTAAAAAACAAAACCTTGAATCAGCACAAAGTTTTCATCTTTTTGGTAAAATTATGAAATTGAAGATGGGACCTTTTCCCCGCTGAGAGAGCGAGAGACGACGTGAGAGTGGTCCCAGCGAGTGGTGGATTTCGTGAGACGCTTCAGGAGAACAGCGCCGCCGATCAGAACCAGCGTCTTCACTACCAAACCAGGAGCCCTGCTCCACCCGGACGAACTCGACTCCGGATCCGAACCTGACCCGGTACCCATAAAAAAAGAAGCTTCCTTTCGTCTCAGTTCAATCCTTGTAACGTTAGCATCTGACGTCTCCTCAAGATCGAAAGAACGGCCTTAGCTTTAGCCAAATCAAAGCTCGTGAGAACGTGACGACAATCGGCGTTTTTCGGATTCGAACACTCGAGAGTTGGGGAACTAGTGGTGAGGTTACTTGCCACGTCATCATTTTTAGCCCCCCCCCACTCCAAAAAAAAAACTTTTTTCTAATAACATCTAACTCACATTGCATTAACCGGTAAGATAAATCAACTTTAATCAGTCCAAATAGAAAAAAGTACATAGTCTCGACTCTCACGATTTACTTCAAATGTAATCAAAGTATAATCTTACAAAATTGAAAAAAAACAAAACAGTTTTGAGGTTTGAATTCATATTGATTTTGGGTTTGGACTATTTACGTGTCTTGTGACGTGTAGTAATTCATTTCTGTTCATGTGATGTACGCTTGAGAATTTGACGAATCATGTCTTCTTTGTAGATGATGTCTTCTTCAAGCAAGGAATCAAAGAGGAGGATGGGATGTCTCGAATAACTTTGTACCATCTCTTTGTTGTAGGCTTCTTTGTTTCCTGATCAGTACTTGTTATTTTATTTTCAGAGTGTGTTTCCACATCTAGCAGCAGTACCTCAAGACTTTCCATCTTTTTTTTTTTAATTAAAAAGTCACTACAAAAGTTATAGATACGAAGCTGTAAAGTAAAACTGAGCTTATTCAATGTAGCTGACCATGATGTATCCAAAATTATTTGGATCAAGCTCTTTCATGATCATTGCTGCATATTTATCAACCATGTTCTGTGTGGTGGATTGATTGTTTGCGGATGCAGTAAGCCTTATAAACTGTGTGAAGAACAAAAAGAAAAAGAAAACATAACACAGTTTACCAAATTTCCCAAAAACTTAAAGAGAAAATCTACAAGCTTCCTCTTTACCTGTTTAAGTTCTTCTTCTGATAGTCTACCATCACCATCCTTATCTGCCCTGCATTTCACAAACTCTATTGATTCAACTTTATAACTCAATCTCTGATCACTCCCATAGATCTTGTAGAGATAAATAAAACGAAAGACTTAGTTAAACAAACACCCTTACATGTCAAAGAACATCCTAATTCTGGAGTCAAAGCATTGATCATTTATTTGACACCATAATTCCAATAGTTCACTTTTACTAACCCCCTCACATGATATATCTCTTTGTCTTGCCAATGTGTAAAACAATCCCAAGGCAAATTCCTTCGAGTTTATACCTGCAATATTAATATTTTTTTTTTTAGACTTATATGATTTTGCTTTTTAATAAGATGTATATAAACTCTATATAGTTATGCAGTTTGATTTACCTAGGCATTCACCAAAATTTAACGGATCCAGCAGTCCACCAGTTTTGGCAGTCATCTTATCAAACCGCCTCTCGACGGCGATCCAACCAGCATCGGTCATGCTGATGAACATTTTAAGACCTTTCAAGGCCTCTGACGAATCAAACTTCGATCTTGATGGTTCATCGAGTGTACGACGATTCACCACAGACTTCTTCCTCGACCCTTGCCGCCTCCGTACCATCGGCTCTGTGTTCTCCTCGACGACCACGTTGTCTCCCTGAATGTCTAGCGTGATGGTCACGTACTCCGTTGCGTCCTCAGGGCTTTTAATCTCCGGATTTTGGTGGATCGGTGGTGACGATGATCCGCTCATCGAATCTCTGTGGGGTATTAAGTCGTTGCTCCAGTCATCTCCCTCCGGGTTATAGTCGGTCACGTCAAAGCTCACTGGTCTCTCCATATCACGCTCTGCCTGAAAATTTTAGTTCCTTTTGGACAAGAAAGTTAACCTGGGAATTGATGATTTCTTGGAATACAAAAACATGATTGTTTTGTTTTTTTCTTGCATTTCAAGTCAACGATTAAACTTGTTGGGATAACAGAACTAGTCTTACGAAAATATAGTTTTTTTTTCTACTTAAGTCTTTTGTTTTGGTCAAACACGAATACTTGTCTTTTTTTTTTGAAACACAAACTTTTAATTAATTCGATCAAGTAATGTTTGGTGGTACAATAAATGCAGTTTCATCTGCCAAAACTTGTTTAGCTAAATTATCTGCTACAACATTGTTTATCCGGGAGATCCATTGGAAGGAAATAGCTTCGAAAGCTGAAGCAATTGCGTTGATGTCTGCAGTGATACCATATAGCTCTGAAGCCTCAGTAACAGCCGTAACTGCTTGGATCAGCTGTTTCGAGTCCGATTCACAGCAGATACGTGTATATCCAAGCTCCTTACACTTCGTGACAGCTTCCAGGAGTGCAAGTCCTTCCGCTGCAAGAGAAGATCCGACGAAGTACGCCGGAACCGAGAAGGATCGAGTCCTGTTCTGATCCGATACAGTCCAGCCGAAGCCCGCTAGCATCAGATCCTCCCTCCAAGCCGCATCCGAACGAACCAAAGCACAGTTTTCAGGGACTAGTGTTTGTCCTGCAACACTTATGTGTTCAGTAGATCTTTTCATCTGGTTAGTTTCCCATTCCTTCGCTAGATAAATTGCCTTTGAGACAATTTCTTCCGGTTTCATCCACCTATCATTAAAGATGGCAGAGTTCCTGGCAATCCAAATCTGCCAAATGACCCAAGGAGCTAAGCTACTTTTGATCAGGCCAGTCGGTGGCAGACAGCTTCTTTCACAGAGGCTATTCCAAATAGACTCTAAATCTATCGTTCCTCTAGGTTAGAAGCTTGGCATCAGGGGGGGTTGAAGCCCATACCTTTTGCGCAAAGGAGCATTCGAAAAACAGATGATTTATAGATTCGGACCTTCCACATAGTTTGCACCTCCCATCAACTCCAATATGGCGTCGGATCAACTGTTCTCCAACTGGTATAGCTCCATGAAAAACCTTCCACATAAAGAGCTTAATTTTTGGTGTTGTCTGCAGTTTCCAAACGCTCTTTTTCCAGTTTGTTATTGTCTCCACCATTCGCACTTCCTCTGAAACCGGGCCCTGCATCATGGCAGCCGCATACCCTGTTTTCACCGAGTATTCTCCCGTGTGTGTAAGTGGCCAGATCATCTTATCAGGAGCGCCCGATTTGCTGGGGTTGATGGTTCTGAGTCTTGTCTCTTCGAAGGGGAGAATCATCCTGATTTTGCTCACGTCCCATTCCTTTGTTCCTGGTATCAGCAAGTCTGCAACCGTTGCGTGTAAATGAGAGATTGGTGGCGGCCCCATTGGTCTCAGTTGTGAGGTAACGCTCAGCCAGGCATCGCTCCAGACATTGATGCTTGTGCCATCTCCACTGCCCAGCTTATGTGACGTGCTAGGAGGTCCCTTCCAATGAGAATCCCTCTCCACCCGTGTGACATCGTTTCCGTTCCAGCACATTCCATGATACCTTCAGTTGTGCAGTATTTTCCCATCAGAATTCTCGCAAAGAGGCTCTCTGGATGGTGGGGAATTCTCCAGCTGAGTTTGGCCAAATATGCATCGTTAAAGCTCTGGATATCACGAAATTCTAATCCCCCTTTGTCCTTTGGCATGATCATCTTATCCCAAGATATCCAAGCCATCTTCCTATTACCATCGCGGTCATCCCACCAGAAGCGAGTAAGGGCAGATTGGATCTTCTGGCACAGTGATTCCGGAAGCTAATTAAAGCTTGTCATGGCGTGAGATGGAATCAGTGAGAGTACACTTTGGAGCATCATCATCTTCCCAGCCGTGGATAGAAATTTGTTGGACCATCCCTTCGCTTTCTGTATGATCCTTTCCACGATAGAGCTGAAGATGTCCCTTTTCCTTTTCCCAAAATGCTCCGGAAGTCCAAGGTATTTGCCTACCCCTCCCTCCTTAGAAATGTTGAGTTTTGACTTCACAGCTTGTTTCAAGGTTCCCGGAGTTCTTTTTGAGAAGGTTATCGATGACTTGTCGACGTTGATATACTGCCCCGAGGCTTTCTCATATCTGGTTAGTAGCGCTTGGAGTGTTGCACTGCTCTCTTGCGAAGCTTTCACAAAAAACATGGTATCATCCGCAAATAGAAGATGATTGAGCCGGGGACTCCCCCGCGCTACTTTAATTCCTTTTAGGGAACCATCTTCTTGTGCTCTGTTGCAAAGACCGGATAGAACCTCACTACACATTATAAATATGTATGGTGAGAGAGGGTCTCCTTGACGGATTCCTCTAGTCGGTTTAACTCTTCCTCTAGGCGAGCCGTTGATGAGAAAAGAGTATGAAACAGAAGACACGCATTGCATGATCAGATTTACCCATGTGGGGTGAAAACCCAGTCGCAGGAACACTTGTTGGATGAAGTCCCATTCTAAGCGCTCGTATGCTTTGCTCATGTCAGTTTTGACCGCCATCGCGCATCACTTCGCAGCTTTTGAGGTTTTTAGGAAGTGAAGGACCTCGTGTGTGATCAATATGTTGTCAGATATTACTCTTCCTTTGACGAATGCGGACTGGTTTTCCGAGATCAGCGAGGGGAGGAGAGGTTGGAGCCGTCTAGTGAGGAGCTTGGATATGATCTTGTAGTACACATTGCAAAGAGCAATGGGCCTGTAATCGCTCACTTTCTGCGGACTCTGTATCTTCGGTATCAGTCGAATGAATGTCTCATTGATCCTTGCCGGTAGGGTTCCAGTTCCGAAGAAGGCTTGTACCTCCTTTACTATCTCTGGTCCAATAGCGTCCCAATTCGTATGGAAGAAGCTAGCTGAAAAGCCATCCGGCCCTGGTGCTTTGTCGGCATGAATTGATAGAACGGCTTCTCTAACTTCTGCAGCCGAAGGTTGTTTGATTAACTCGGTGTTTTGGTCTGCCGTGATCTTGCCTGAGAGAGCTTCTTCCACCGTGTCCCTGCTGCTACCTTCTGTGGTTGTGTACATCGTCTGAAAATGGCTGACAATTACTCTTGCTATCTGCTCCTCTTGGTGGACCATAACACCGTTGATATCTTCTATTACAGAGAATGCGTTAGCTCGCTTTCTGTTTCTAGATACAGCATGAAAGAACCCTGAGTTTCTATCCCCCAAATTTAGCCACAACACTCGGCTGCGTTGGCGCCAGTGTTCTTCCTCCGCTTGGTAGGCAGCACTTAACTCATTTGTGATCCGCTGGATGAGTGTAGTATCATTTGCAGGGCTAGTCAACGCTGTTTCCAGTTCAAACTTATTCTCTTCTATGAGCTCTCTGCTATTTTTGTATTGTGTCCTGGTCCATTCTGATATTGCTGACCTTACTCTTGCAATGCGCTCACTGATGGTCATATTCTCAGCAGTCGCCCATGTAGTTGCCACCAGTGCTTTCACTTCCTCATTATCCTTTAGCCGGCGGTCATATCGGAATAGCCCTCGTCGCTTTTTCTTGTCGGGCTCAAAGTATGACATTAGTGGCTTGTGATCTGAGCCTTCATATGCCAGGTATTGGCATCTCGCTTTTGGAAACATCTCTGCTCACATGCTGTTGACTATAGCTCAATCAAGCCTACATCTTACAAGGTGTAGACCTCGCTGCCCTCTCCAAGACAGGGGGTCTCCGGAGTGTTGCAGATCATACAAGTCAGCCTCTGCCATGAATGTGCGCATGTCTGTGAAGGAACCTTCTTCTCTGCTCGGCCCTCCTTCTTTCTCAGTGTTACTCGTGAGATCATTAAAGTCTCCGGTGACAAATAGTGGTGCGTCTCTCGAGTCCGAGAGGTAAATGATGTGCTCCCACAATTGTCGTCGCTTAGGCTTGTCCGTGTCACCGTAAATGAAGAAAGCAAAAAAATTATTTCCTTCAAATTCAATACAAGTGTCTATGTGATTTGCATTTGCACTCAGTACTTGTAGATTCACTTCTTGTTTCCAAAGCAAGGCGAGGCCGCCAGCCCCATGTCCAACCGGTGGAACTAGAACTCGGTGCTCGTATGTGAGCTGCTCTGTCTTTTTTAACACAAAGCTATCAGGGTTTTTAGTTTCCATTAGAAACATGATGTCCGGGAAAATGTCCTTCTTCAGTTCCCGCAATCGTTGAACTGTCCGGGGATTCCCCAACCTCTGACAGTTCCAGCTACATATTTTTAAGGAACGAGAGAAGATGGATTCCGAAAATCCATCTATTTCCTCGTCTTTGCTGGGATCATTTTGCAGATGGGCTGATTTTCTGAACTTGTAGTGGCTCCTGAGAGGCCATCTGAGTTTTTGGAGGACGTAGCTTTTGTGGTGTCTGCGTTTAGTTTCTTCCTGCAAGATGTTGTGTTGTCTCTCTGCACCTTTCGCTTGCGTGAGCTGGTCCCTCTGATTGGCTTCGGGCTCTGGTGGACAACTCTTTTCCCTGGAGGGCGTCCCAGTTTCTTTCTCTCTGACTGCTTCTCGTTAGTTGTATCTTCATTGTTTGGTTTCCTCTGTTGTTTGGAGGGGCCTAGGCGATGTAAAGCAGGAGGGCGTCCTGGTTTCCTTTTTGGGGCTGCTTCATCTCTTGGAGGTTCCTCTCTACATAAAGTATCTTCTGTGTTGAGCGGTCCTAGGCGCAGAGCGGCTGGGATTCTTTCTGCAGTGGGGGAGCTTCTTAGCCCAAGGGTTACTTCTTGCTCAGTCTCAGTCCCAATCATGGCCGCTTTGACCATTTGTAAAGCTGTTTCTTCCAATTCTCCTTGTTGTTCTGCTTTTTTCATGCGTTCACGCCTAGCTGCGCTTTCGGTCGGGTCTGCACACTGTGTGTACTGCACCATCACTTCTCTAACTTCCTCTAGCGCGACCTCAAAGGCTTCCTGGTGTGTTGCTTGCAGGGGAGTCCCATTGGCTGAAGCCTCAACCATTGCCTTAGAAGAGCTTGATTCATCTTCTTTAGTCATAGCTCTATTCCCCGATTGGGTCTTGGCTACATTTTCACTTGATGTTCTCTGTCGTTCAGGTGGGTCTTCCTTTCGGCGGTACTGGCCAAGGTTTTCCCCCTGGGGCCTGGTTCCTTCTACTCTTTGGTTAAGGGAGTGGCTAATGCTTTTAGCCCTCCATTCCACTGGTCTTTGGCTGGATTGGCTCCTGTGAGGTGCCATTTGAGACTGTCTTGACCTTCTGCTTTCATTTAGGTGATAGCGTGCATCCCTTCGCCTATCAAAAGTCTCTCTGCTATAGTGTTGTCTCTCAGGGTAATCTTCTTTTGATCTTGTAGCTGCGAATCGGAACACTTCTGATTTTTCCCATTGGCCATGTTGATCGTCTCTGTATGTTTGCTTGTGTCTAGCAGTTTCTTCGTCTTCCTTAGCCTTCTTAAGCTTGTGCTTCGCTACTAGACATTCCTTGACATCGTGGTCCAATCGGAAACACTTGTCGCAGTGTTTCTCCAATCTCTCTTATACAAACGAGGCGCAGACTTCATCTCCATTGGAGTATTCAATAATGGATTGTTTGAGTAACGGTAGTAGACCATTGATTTGTACCTTCATTCTACCCGTTAATGGAGTGATTTCCAATTTCTCAAAAACTCCTAAGTCTTCTCCCAATCCTCTGATTGTTTCTTCAGTCCACAGGTGGACTGGGATTCCTTGGACTTTGATCCAAAAGGGTATGAGAGAGGGAAAGGATGGTGCGGCTGCAGGTTCCCAACGTTGGAGGATAATCATCCATTTCGCAAAGTGGAAAGGTCGTTTCTCTAGAACTGCTTGTATGTCGGCTTCACTTGCAAACTGGAACTGGAACAGTCCATTCCCTAGATCTGCACCAATCGGTCTTCCAAATCCTTTCCATTGTTCAGTGAAGTGTGGAATGAGGGACCAGACCTTCTGTACTGATTTATTAGTCACTCGTCCTATGAGGGTGAGAGCATGCTTGTGGGCTAGTGCAGCGGGGTCAGGTGCTTGGATCTTGATTCTGCTGTGCGCGGGGCTTGTTGATTTTCCATAGAAATTCCTTTCCCTTTTTCTGCCAAAGAAAGTCTTCTTGTCGTCATGGTTGGTCGTGGGTGAGAATTGTTTTACTTAGCTAGATCTCCGATTCTAGGTAGAGTATGTGATGCTTCTTGCTTTGGTCTCAAGACAGAACTTTGGATTCCCAAATATTCTGTGAGAATGAGAGGGCTTTTGAGCTCATACAACTTTTGGGAACTCTGTTGGGAGCTCACTGGAGCTGTTGAAGACTGGTGCAGTGGAGGAGCTGGAGATTCGGCCGGTGGTTTTCATGGCTGACGACGGCCCTCCGACCAAGGTCGGGGGAGAACCCGGTGTGTAATTCACCAAGTAGGTGATAGGACCGCTGGTTAATCCTAATGCAGAAACAATTTGAATCTAGACTAGACTTTCAGAGTTTGCACGCCCAGAAGGGGGAATAAACTGGCGGATAAAGGGCGAGAACTTTTAAAATTTTGAGCGTAAGGACCGTTCTCGCTTAACGTGTCTGAGAGAAAAAATCACCCAATCATCTCTTCATTGGCTCTTATTTAGACCGAATACTTGTCTTTTATTTTTATTTTTTATACTGTTTTATGTAAAACGATATTCTATTAAATAACTGAATGGATACAACGTTTATGAACCAGAAAAAAGTCTAACAAAAACAAGAAACAGAATGAAAGTCTTACAAAACAAGAAACAGAATGAAGCTCATCAAACAAAAATTGTGATTAGTTGGAGAATCAATTCGACTTTTCAAACAATTTTAAAAATTCAAAATGTATAAGACCACCATTAACCCTGCCTCTTAAGTGGATCCTACGATTTTGATAAAATCCAGTTCTTCCTCTTCTTCTGCAAGAGGCGACTTTGCTTGGGTTCTTGTACTGTTTGCGGGTTTCACTGACACGTGGCGTCCCGCGATCGTTTTTAATTTTTTTTTTTTTTAAATCAGCCAAAAAATAAAAAATAAAAAAATAAGAACTCTTTAGCGATAATTATGCTCAAACCATTTTCAAACATTATCTTCCACCCTCAAATATTGGTTAGGCGGTATTGGTCGGCCCATTATGGCTACTAGAGATTTTGTAGCCCGGGGTATTCATATAGTTTTTAGTTAACTTAAAAAGTTGACACTTATATACGACCATATTTCGTGAATATATAATACAATCGATTTTAAACTATTAAATTGGTAGAAATTTTAAAATTTGTTTGTATTTATTCACAATTTGTTGTTTCTTTGGAAATCATATATATGATGATAAGTAGGATGAGTAAAAACTAACTAAACCTAAACGTTATTGATCCACATGTGTCAGGTAGTTCCAAATACAGAAAATTCCAGAACATAAACTTTCTAGAAACATGCAAGATAATGTGATATCAAATCCTAGTCATAAAATAAAGGTAAGAACTATAAAAGCAACAAACATGCTGCTACTCCACAAAATTAATGATACAAAGTGGTCTAAAGTTTTCTTTCAATCACTACAACTAAGCTGCATGCGAGCACAATCAAATGCTTGAAATTACCATGGTTCTATTTAAGATGCAGATCAACATACTTTACTCTCTCAAATCTTTGAGCTAGTTCTTTATGATTCAAAATAAAAAAAACATACATTGAATCATTAAAAAAAGTGAAAACCATAGTGAATGATCTAAAAGAAATCTCCAAAATACAACATGAATATAGTAAAACAATACATTGATTCTGATCGTGGTTTTGCGGATTATATTCTAAATGTTTTTTTTCAAATTTTAAAAAGTAAAAACTATTATAGTTTAATATATATTTTGAAACATAAGCTTATGAAAAAATAAAACTTAATTTTCGTACTATTATTTTCCCATATTTTGAGAAAATATGTTCATATTTAATATTTAATATGTATATATATATATATATATATATATATATATATTATCATTGAAATATAAGTCATGATCAAAATTCAAAAATTGTTGTCTCTTTAACATCCAAATATATACATATGGAATGTGAGCAAATTGAATAAAAACTTAACTAAATTTTGGTTAATGAAGATGTCTTTTATTTTACATACATTGAATCATTAAAAACAGTGAAACCCATAGTGAATTATCTAAAAGAAATCTCAAAAATACAACATGGATATAGTAAAACAATACCTTCATCTCAAGTCTAATCGTGGTTTTGCGGATTATATTCTAAATGTTTTTTTTCAAATTTTAAAAAGTAAAAACTATTATAGTTTAATATATATTTTGAAACATAAGCTTATGAAAAAATAAAACTTAATTTTCGTACTTTTATTTTCCCATATTTTGAGAAAATATGTTCATATATAATATTTAATATGTATATATATATATATATATATATATATATATATATATTTATTATCATTGAAATATAATAAGTCGTCCAGATGGAAGACTTTCCAGACGACTTAATTAAGTCGTCCGATAAGTCGTCCAGCTGGGAAGACTTTCCAGACGCCTTATTATAAGTCGTCTAATAAGTCGTCCAGATGGAAGACTTTCCAGACGACTTAATTAAGTCGTCCGATAAGTCGTCCAGCTGGGAAGACTTTCCAGACGCCTTATTATAAGTCGTCTAATAAGTCGTCCAGATGGAAGACTTTCCAGACGACTTAATTAAGTCGTCCGATAAGTCGTCCAGCTGGGAAGACTTTCCAGACGCCTTATTATAAGTCGTCTAATAAGTCGTCCAGATGGAAGACTTTCCAGACGACTTAATTAAGTCGTCCGATAAGTCGTCCAGCTGGGAAGACTTTCCAGACGCCTTATTATAAGTCGTCTAATAAGTCGTCCAGATGGAAGACTTTCCAGACGACTTAATTAAGTCGTCCGATAAGTCGTCCAGCTGGGAAGACTTTCCAGACGCCTTATTATAAGTCGTCTAATAAGTCGTCCAGATGGAAGACTTTCCAGACGACTTAATTAAGTCGTCCGATAAGTCGTCCAGCTGGGAAGACTTTCCAGACGCCTTATTATAAGTCGTCTAATAAGTCGTCCAGATGGAAGACTTTCCAGACGACTTAATTAAGTCGTCCGATAAGTCGTCCAGCTGGGAAGACTTTCCAGACGCCTTATTATAAGTCGTCTAATAAGTCGTCCAGATGGAAGACTTTCCAGACGACTTAATTAAGTCGTCCGATAAGTCGTCCAGCTGGGAAGACTTTCCAGACGCCTTATTATAAGTCGTCTAATAAGTCGTCCAGATGGAAGACTTTCCAGACGACTTAATTAAGTCGTCCGATAAGTCGTCCAGCTGGGAAGACTTTCCAGACGCCTTATTATAAGTCGTCTAATAAGTCGTCCAGATGGAAGACTTTCCAGACGACTTAATTAAGTCGTCCGATAAGTCGTCCAGCTGGGAAGACTTTCCAGACGCCTTATTATAAGTCGTCTAATAAGTCGTCCAGATGGAAGACTTTCCAGACGACTTAATTAAGTCGTCCGATAAGTCGTCCAGCTGGGAAGACTTTCCAGACGCCTTATTATAAGTCGTCTAATAAGTCGTCCAGATGGAAGACTTTCCAGACGACTTAATTAAGTCGTCCGATAAGTCGTCCAGCTGGGAAGACTTTCCAGACGCCTTATTATAAGTCGTCTAATAAGTCGTCCAGATGGAAGACTTTCCAGACGACTTAATTAAGTCGTCCGATAAGTCGTCCAGCTGGGAAGACTTTCCAGACGCCTTATTATAAGTCGTCTAATAAGTCGTCCAGATGGAAGACTTTCCAGACGACTTAATTAAGTCGTCCGATAAGTCGTCCAGCTGGGAAGACTTTCCAGACGCCTTATTATAAGTCGTCTAATAAGTCGTCCAGATGGAAGACTTTCCAGACGACTTAATTAAGTCGTCCGATAAGTCGTCCAGCTGGGAAGACTTTCCAGACGCCTTATTATAAGTCGTCTAATAAGTCGTCCAGATGGAAGACTTTCCAGACGACTTAATTAAGTCGTCCGATAAGTCGTCCAGCTGGGAAGACTTTCCAGACGCCTTATTATAAGTCGTCTAATAAGTCGTCCAGATGGAAGACTTTCCAGACGACTTAATTAAGTCGTCCGATAAGTCGTCCAGCTGGGAAGACTTTCCAGACGCCTTATTATAAGTCGTCTAATAAGTCGTCCAGATGGAAGACTTTCCAGACGACTTAATTAAGTCGTCCGATAAGTCGTCCAGCTGGGAAGACTTTCCAGACGCCTTATTATAAGTCGTCTAATAAGTCGTCCAGATGGAAGACTTTCCAGACGACTTAATTAAGTCGTCCGATAAGTCGTCCAGCTGGGAAGACTTTCCAGACGCCTTATTATAAGTCGTCTAATAAGTCGTCCAGATGGAAGACTTTCCAGACGACTTAATTAAGTCGTCCGATAAGTCGTCCAGCTGGGAAGACTTTCCAGACGCCTTATTATAAGTCGTCTAATAAGTCGTCCAGATGGAAGACTTTCCAGACGACTTATAATAAGTCGTCTGCGCAGTCTTTTGGATTGAAGTAAATACCTGACTCAAGATAGCAGCTTTCATTGATCTGCGGCCTCTGCTGCCCTCGTAAGCCAGTATCGGTGGAGACGGACTGTCTGCTCTGGGACCACCAATACTAGCACCCAATTCCGGCATAGCTGTGTACGTCTAGACCTGAAGAACTTGTATAAACCCATCCACGGTGTAACAGCCAGCAATTTCTTTGTTCCACAAAGAGTCCATCAGCACCTTAAACGCGACTCTCCCCCATGGATAATTCTCAAACCGTTCTAAATCCATCACTAGCCTTGCCAGAGTAGATCGTGTAGCGGTTGAAAACTTTCTCCCTTCAATGAATCCAGTGAAGATGGAGAGGTACGCGAGCCGCTTGCGATCTTCCCTGGACCAATCCCCGCATCTCTTCAGTGCTGCTATTATCTGATCAGTAGTTGGCCCAGCTTCCAGATGAACTCCCAGCATCCCCCAGAAAGAAACCATCTCTGGGGTAACGTCACATTTTGGTGTCTCAAGGTCCTCGATGTACTCGCAGTTTAGACCAGTGAGGTTTTCAAACTCTAACAGTGAAAACCTCAAAGGTTCTGGACCAACGAGAGACCACATCTCATACTTCTTCTTAATGTCCAGCTTGAAACTGAGCATGTAGTGAACCAGCCTTGAAGCCCAACCAAATCCCTGCTCCTTGAACTTGATGAAAACTCCCAAACTCGACTCCTTGAGCTCTTCAAATTCGTCATCAGTAAGAGCTTTCCTAAGAGCAGTATGCAACTTGCTGTTATCCGTATGATACGAAATGCTATTGTGGGCTTCTGGTTCTTCCCCTGATGTGTATAACCTACGGGGGAGTTCTGGAATATCCATCCTTTTTGTCTGCAAAATAATCAAAGACAACAATATAAGTCCAGACGACTTAGTAGACGACTTAAATTACTTACAAGTCTTCCAGTCGCAGAAGGAGTTGGAGTACTCGTCATTGCGGTTATAGATCTGAAAAAATAAACGTGAAACGGTGAGAATGAGTAAATTGATAGAGACAACGTTTTATGTTCATCTTTTCCTCGAGATTGATGACTTAGCGGCGTTAGGGTTTACAGAGAAACGGCGCTAAGGTTTACAGAGAAGAAGCGGCGGCGCTAGGGTTTAGAAGAAGCGGCGGCGCTAGTGTTTAGAACGTTGGTGACCACGGTGGCGAGGGCGACGGTTTGTTCGGATATAGTGGAAGCGGCGGCGCTAGGGTTTAGAGGAATCGGCGGCGCTAGGGTTTAGAGGAATCGGCGGCGCTAGGGTTTAGAGGAATCGGCGGCGCTAGGGTTTAGAGGAATCGGCGGCGCTAGGGTTTAGAGGAATCGGCGGCGCTAGGGTTTAGAGGAATCGGCGGCGCTAGGGTTTAGAGGAATCGGCGGCGCTAGGGTTTAGAGGAATCGGCGGCGCTAGGGTTTAGAGGAATCGGCGGCGCTAGGGTTTAGAGGAATCGGCGGCGCTAGGGTTTAGAGGAATCGGCGCGGCTAGGGTTAGAAGAAGCTGCGGCGACAACGGTGAGAATGAAGTGAGATAGATAGCCGATGTTGAGAACGATGGTTTGTTCGGAAATCGTGGGAATTCGAAATCGCCTTTGAGAGAGAACTGTTAGGGTTTCTGAATTTCGCGAAAAATGAAACAAAAAAAATAAAAATCACCTTATATATTGGGTAAATAATCCGGTTAGCTTTAAAATTACATTGGTAAACTTTAAGGTTTGGTCCGGTTTAGACGACTTATTCTGGCTGATAATGTACAACAGACGATTTAATATTTAGTCGTCTGTTTTCAGACGACAAAATATTAAGTCGTCCTAGACCCTAAAATGAACCCCTAAACTAAAATGACTAGATTAACTAACTAACCACGTTATAAAATCAAATTATACTTAAATAGTGTTTACTATACACAGAAATGAACACGCATAAGTTATTTTAAAAATTTTCAAAAACGGTTTTAATGCTTTCCAAAATCTAACCCTAAGAACACATACAATACTACAACATATGTTGATGAAACATAAACTAAAGAATATCATGACTCACTACTTTCACTCATCTATGCTGAAAACAATTGAAATTTGTTATATCTTAATTTATACCTCCTAAGACATATGTTAATTACATAATTCCCATTTTTCACTTATCAAAATATTTTTTACAAAATTTTTAAATTATGTTTAAGACTAACTGTCCAGACGACTTTCAGTTAAGTCGTCTGGACGACTTATTTTCAAGTCGTCTAAACAGACGACTTGCGAGGGGTAGAAACGTAAAAAAAATTCCGTTTTTTTGTTTGGTCACAAGGGGATAGTTGTAATTTCAATAGCCTTTTAGGTTACTTTTGCCTTTGACCCAAGTTGGGGTATTGTTTTGGGTTTGACTCCAAATTTTGAGTCACACTTAGCAATTCTCCCTTGAAATATAAGTCATGATCAAAATTCAAAATTTGTTGTCTCTTTAACATCCAAATATATACATATGGAATGTGAGCAAATTGAATAAAGACTTAACTAAATTTTGGTTAATGAAGATTTCTTTTATTTTACATATTTGGTTTCTCATTAGAACTAATTTGTTAATCATAATTGATTTAAACATTGTTTTTGACTTAAGAATCACTGATTTGCCATTTTTAACTGACATAAAGTTTTTATTTAGAATTTTAAAGAATCTTAAGGGGTTCTTAAGAAATATGAGTTGATGTTGCTTACAATGATAGTTTGATGATTGATGTCATTCTTAGACCAACCCTCATGCCATGAGAATTAGACAATCCCATACCTGAAACTGAAACCAAATAAGAGTAATGTACTTGTTTTAAATATGTTATTAATTTTTTTTAAGCTTTTTTAACACAGTTTTTCACGATTTTCTTATTAGCTATATAACAATACTCACAACATACTAAAAAATTTAATCTATCTTTTTATAAGATCTACTATACTAAAATTTTTAAAACTTGCAACCAAGCAAGGACCACGGCCAAGCAGCCTTTAAGAACACCATTCTCAATAACAAATCTTCATGCAGCAACAGTTGCTCCTCCAGCTAAGAAGCTTGAATGTTGAAACGTACCCTTCTTCTCCCCAACGCACAACACTGTCGATGTGTTGAGCACCAAATCCATTTGGAATCACTATCTTCCATAGAAGAAGTTTAAAGCATTTCTCCACTGTTCTTGTAGAATAATTTCCCGTTTTCCACAGCAACCTTAGAAGCTTTCCTTTCCATATACACAAAGCATAAACATGACAACAAAAAGAAATAGGTTTCAAATTTTTCGAAGCAGGTAAAAGAAATAGATACTAACCGGACCAATGTGATTGATGCACTGTTGCAGAAGTTTCAACTGAGGACACTTCTCCACAAGGTTTACTTCTTCCCCCTCGTCAATATCAAACCTGTAACATTTCAATCAAACACACATCAAAGTTTATTTTTCTTGATTCGGCTCAAAGCTTTTGTCATAAATGAGGAAAAAGAGTTGGTGAGAAGTAATTACCAGTAGAAGTAAGGGGTCTCTACTCTGACAGCGGAGCAACTTGTAGTAAAAATAAACATTGTGTCCATACCAATGTCTAAGGGTCAATATGCTGCAACAAAGTGCATAAACCAAGATCAGATTAGGCTCAATCCAAAACGTAGAATTAAAAAAGGAAACCGAAACTGAGATTAGTCTCTCTATAACTGACCGCCTCAAGCGAGTGTTGTAAAGCAAGCTTTTGTGCCTTTCCATTCTTTGACAAAACTTTGCCAAACTTAGCTGCTCTGATCAAAAACTGAGATTTCTCTAACAAACTCGAGATTGTTTAACTCAAAGTCAACTCAAAGCCATTCTATTTTGTGTAATCTTCTTTCAAGACAGACATGTTAAGCGTGATCATTCTCTCCAGTTGCATCCATTTGAAGTGAACGGATTTCTCGACAACCATTTCACCACTTCAAGATCGTGGGCTCTAGAGTATTCTTCATCCCTCCGCACCAGATTTCTTTATAGTTTTCCATGCTTTGTCATCACTGATCTTATGGACTTAACCGGGAGTCTAGAGCAGCCTCCACGTCATCTTTCTCGGCGAAGAGAAATGAGAATGATACCCACATTCATCAGATCCCACTCAAAATAGAGATTCTGACCTGAAGTGAAACATCAAGAATTTGTTGTCTGACTCTTACTCTCTTACATGTTTGTGTATATATATATATATATAGGCACGAATATGCATGTCAAATAGACTATAAACAGAGAAAGAAGCGCAGTTTAGCACACAGTTTCGGATCAATAGATTCAGCCAAAGAACAAAGACTGAAAAAATTCAAAACTTCTCGGATCTAGAAGACAGAGCAAGAGCAACCCACTACCACTGAAAAATAAAGGAAAAACAATATAGAGAAGGCTTAGTCGTGGTCAAGAATAAGTACCTTAAATATACCACCAGAATTGTATTTACAACACTGACAACTTCATTTCCCTTTTATTGAGCAAAATGTGAAGAGAGAGAGTGATGAAAGATAAAAAAAAAAAAAGAGACTGGATTTGAAAATCCCAAACTGCATAGGAGCCTCTGCACAACTTGAATTGTATTTTCAATCATAACCAACTGCTTTCATGGTAAACAAACAATACATTAAAGAACTCTTCGAATTTATGTGAGAGCATAGCACTGTATTCAAAGAAACATTGAAGAAGTTAGTTACCCCATACATTGTCCCAACCACCGCATACAGTGCCTGTAGGGATCTCTATGTAGTTCTGGTTTCCATGTAGGGTAAAAGGAGTCCGTCGGCCCCTTTTGGCTGCATCTTCATCTTCCAATACAAATCTGGCTAATTGTCTAAATAACATGCCAAAGCTATCACATAGTTGAGATAAAAAATATTTTGAATGGACAATGAAACTATTAGAGGATGCAGTAGAAGTTAAGTTGCTAGAATAAAAAAAAAGGAAGGGACCTGAAGAAGTGCAGAGATGAACATATGAAAGGCATAGTGTTTGGTTGATTACAAACTCAAAAATCAGCAGCAACACACGGCATGTGCATCTGACACGAAACAAAATCTGAACACTTAACGTTTTGTCAACAAAATGAGCAAGGAAGGGTGAACGATACCTGCAAGTTTCTTTGATTTCATTAACAAAATAAGCAAGGAGTGATGAACGATACCTGCTGAGAAATGATTTCCAAAGACTGGTCGAGATGGAGTTTGCTCGAAAATACTCCTGCTCTGCTGAGATCTAGTGAAGCGGAGTTTTTGTTGTGCTCATTTGGCAAGTAAACTCACGCGCGTCTCTCTAGCTCTCTCCTCTTGTGCGGCGCAGTCTAGGGTTTTGGAGGTGGCAAGATCTATGGCGCCTCCTCCCCTTCGGATTATGAACAACGTGACGGAGTAGTGGTCGTTCGGTGATGTCGTTGAAGCTGTCTCTCTTTCCATCTTGGCGGATCTAAAGGATCTCTGGTGCGGAGGTTCATAGGAGGGCTCGAAAGCTCTGGTGGCTCGTTCTCCAACGGTGGCTCTCCCGGATTGAGGACGACTGGGAGACTGACGGCGGCGACTGGTTAGTCATCGGGGCGGTGGAGGCTCGTCTGATTGTCGGGGAGTGAGATGGTGTCGACGGATCTGGCGGTAACTGGTGATGGATCCAACGCCGGTCTTGGACACACCGGCATGGCGAAATCCTGCCCTTGAAATCGTCTGTGTTCAATGGAGCCGGAAGCTATGCTTCCTCGTCTTTTCACCCTTGACCGATTTCTCCTTGCATCCTGTTGATCTTTGTCTTTTAGTGTTTCAATCTTGACCTAGATTACTGTTTCCCGACTAACCGGCCGATGTATTTCTCCAATTTGCTCGATGGGGTTGATAATACAGAACTGCTAAGAAAAAGAAATGGGAAAGGTCATCAAATGGCGAAGCAATCTCGTTGGTATGCTCGATTGGAAAAGGCAAACACTGACATAGCACAACATTCAATTCTGATTGGAGGATTATTTATGCTGACGTGGACATGCTAGAATTGAAGATTATCCCCCTTTTAGTATTGTACGATACGAAGGGAGTATAACATTGCAGGGTCTGTGATAGGCCTTTCTACTCTACGCCATCTATCGAACCACTCGTGGCTTGTGTATGGTTAGGGTAACATTATCGGGCACAAAATTTGGTCCTTAAGAGGAGGGGACCCACAAAAACACCAAAACCGAAAGGGAGAAGTCGTTAAATAAGAGGCGTTTTGGCTTGGTTCTTGTACTGTTCGCAGGCTCCACTGACACGTGGCGGTTTGCGATTGGTTCGTTTCTATTTTTTTTTTTTTAATCGGAAAAAAAAAAGAAAAAAAGAACCTTTATCGATATAATGTTGCCTTTAGGTAGGCAGGTGTAATAATGTTTTAAGCATTTTCTCCACGAGAGTCTATAGTAGTGTTTCTAACGTGCCATAATCCGTATATGGGTAGGCCTTGCACACAAAAAGATAAATAGATAAAAACCAAACCACACAAAGAAGAGAACATGGTAGTTCTTTATTACACGATGATTAAAATCTCAGTAAACAAGAAACAGATGAAAGACTCGATGAGACATTACAACAAGAGAGCAGAGTCCTATTAACCGCGACCAATATTTTATTCAGAAACTTCAGTAATGCATAACATACACAACTGAAGTCAGATTTTGGTCCGAATAAGTCTGATGATGACTCAGGAAGAAGCAGCCTTGGCAGCCTCAAGTCTGGAACTAACAGCCTCCCAAGACACAAGATTGTTCATGAATGTCTTTATGTAATCCGGTCTGCGGTTCTGCTCATATACAAAAATATTACAACAATCAACAAAAGAAAGATACTGGCAAAGAAACAAAAAATGACCGCTATGATGAAAATATTATTACCTGGAAGTCGAGATAGTATGCATGCTGTTTGTTGTTGCAAAAGGAAGAAAAGAAGACATCAGCAAAAATTTATAGGTCCCAAGGCAAATATTTTATATGGTATCGGTTATAAAAGTGTTTATTTTACCTCCCAGACATCAATGGTAAGCAATGGCTGCAAGAAATAACAACCAAGATTAGTTTGAAGGACTTGTAATCATTCGTTCAGTTGATTTTTAATCAAGTGAAACTCTGTATTCAAGTTCATGGTTAAAAAAACTTACGAAAGAGCCAAGCACAAGGGGGTTCACAGCATTGGGAGTTTTCACTACTTTGAGTTTGTTGTCTGCGTCTGAAAGAGATATAAGACGAGTTAGGAACAAAATCAAAATAGTTATGTGAAACTCTTTCATCTGAATCACTCGAAGGGAAAAAAAAAACTGAATCCATCAACTTACAAGCAAGCCAGGCCCAGCCAGCTCCAAACTGAGTGGCGGCAGCAGCATTGAACTCATCATAGAACTTCTCATAAGAAGTGAAATCTCTTTCAAGCAGAGCAAGAAGCTCTCCTGATGGTTTTCCTCCACCACCGGGTTTCATTGATTCCCAGAAGAACTCGTGGTTCCACGCCTATATACATCATTGGATAAGCTAAACAATCACACACCCTTTTAATAGCTCAAAATCAACTTTATTACCTGAGCAGCGTTGTTGAAAGGAGGGAGGAGGTCGCCGTTGTTGTAAGTGTTTTGGATGATATGCTCCAAGGGCTTGCCTTCAAGCTCGGATCCAAGAACCTGTTTCTTGAGGTTGTCCACATAAGCCCTGTGATGTTTTCCCCAGTGAAACTCCAGAGTTTGTTTGCTCATATGCGGCTCCAAAGCATCCTTTGTTTTCCAATATTATACCAAACAACATTTCATCAATTTTACTTTCACTCAAACATTAATACTACTAGGTACATTTTCCAATAGGTCCACTAAGGAAGAATCACTAAGATCAGACCAAGGAACAATTTTATTGGTCACGAAGTCTTACAATATCCATGGTCTTATTTGAACTAATACCAAACAACAATTTTGTTAAACACTTATATGTTTGACTATGTCCATTTAATTAGATGAGTTCATTTGTAACGCCTTTGACGAGGATAAAATGTAATTTGATGGCTAGTGTGGGAATAACAAGTTATCACCTAATCATATAATCCCACCAACACAAAATGACATTTGCACAAGACAATACCAACTGATTTGAAGAAACAGATAAAACTAAATCATACCAGAGGGTATGGAGGTGGCTTAAGGACGTAGTTTGCGGTTACAGCAGCTGAAGCAGCCATTTCTCTTTTGGGAATGAAGCTGCACATTTCAGACAACGTAACATCGAGATGTCCAGAAATTAGTCAATATCGCTACAAATCACAGAAACATAGATTGATATATACAAAACTAAATTAAAATGAAGGTTCTAGGAACAAAGAGTAAGAGATCAGCAAAACTTGAACAGGAAGCAACAAAGTGGATCAGAGATAGGGAATCAGACAGAACCTCTGGTTTCAAGGCAAGTGAGGAGAGCACACGCCAGTGGTATCTGTGGTTTGGGTTTTATGTTTGAGGATGCCTTTTCATATGGCTTTGCATCGTACATGTGGCAGACTTGCAGTACGTATCATTTGTACTATCATTATCTCTTTGCAGTACAGTTTTTTTTTCCTTCACTTGGAGGCTCCTAGAGTCTCATTATGTCCTCATAATTGTATTAAAAATTAGTTTTTAAACTATTTTTTCAGCTTGGTATACTTTTGGTTTACTAACTCAATTATGAAAACAAAAATACAAAACATAAAACATAAAACGTGTTTTATAATGATTCTGCAGCTCAGTTGGTTAAGACATTTGTATTTGCCAAAAAAAAAAACTATAGTGAAAAAACTTCTAGATAGAAAAAATAGTGAAGATATATCACGATTTTTTTTTAAATAAAATATTTTAAATTATTTTTAAAGATGTTTTTTTTTTACCATTTGATCAAAAGTTTGTCTTGAGTTGTGTTGTTTCTATTTCTTTATTCACAACAATTTAAAATTTCGAAAATGGTACTCCCTCGTTTCATTTTAATTGTCGTTATAACTTTATGCACACAGATTAAAAAAACATATGATTTTGTATATTTTCAAAACAAAAATACAATTATCTATACACCTAACCATATTTCAACCAATAGAAAAATAAAATGGAGAATCTTATTAATAAATTTTGCATTGAAACTTTAAAACGACACTTTGAAACGAATTTTTTTTCTTACAACGACAATTAAATCGAAACGGAAGGAGTATAAAAGTTATTGTTATCATGGTATGTAATAGCATACGTTAAAAAAAAATGAAAAAGCCGACATAAATATTTATTATGGACACTGGGCCACATATCCTCTCACTCAAAGCTCAATGAAATTACTTTCTCTCTTCTTGTTTTGGGTATGTCCTTGAGGTGATATCACAAAGAGAAGGGCTTCTCGTACACATCAAATGCCTCGTTAGCGCTCAGTTGTGGTTCCTATTCAACATATGAATGTCTTATCATCAATTTAAATCAACTTAATCTTTGACGAAAATTATTACTTTTACTTTAGTAAGTTAAAGTAATAATTAGAAGAAGAATAAAAATGAATGGATCACCTGAGTCTTTTGTGGGGCTTGGTTTGCTTCCTCACCCGCAGATGGAGCAGCGCCTAAGATGAGCAAACCAAGAAGAGTATTGAGAAAATCGCTGTCCACTTCAACAAGCTCTCTACCTTTGTTTGTGTCGAAGATCTCATGAACTGTTGATCGCATCGCACTCAGTAAGCTCCCATAAGTAGTTCCGTGTCCACGTTCTATGGCTTGAATGAATGCATACGTCATTGCACCCGTCCACGCACTCCCTGACAATTGCTGCATTGCACAACTTTTTATTGTAGTTACATTTATATATTTTTTGTTTGGGATTTGAGACCAAATATGAGCCAAAATTCAGGAATATATATATACCGGAGTGTCAACTGAGGTCTGGTCATCGTCGCAGCCAGTGAAGGAGAAAACTTCACCGCCACTCGTACCTTTCCACATCCCTGATGGAGGCCGATGGTCTTCCCACTCGTACTTTCCGGGTCTATTCAATTAATGAAATCAAGGAACGATCGATCACGAGACAAATTAGTTAAGAACCTATATAAGAATTATACGGTCTCCACTTTTTTACGTTTGCATTTAGAAGCCATACTATGTATTTTCACCTATAATATATAGTGTTTGTCTGCTAGTTGGAGCGACAAAATAATAAGGGATAAATATTATATATAAAAATTATTTTATGTATTATATGTTCTTACATATTATGAAATAATAAATATATATTAAATAATTAAAAGTCAGTAACTATTACGTATATAATTAAATTGGTGCGAACGTATAAATCAATTTTATTAATCCAAATATTTTTTTAAAAAATTTGATAGGATATGTAACTAAATTTAAATGATATTAACATACATAGTATATTTTTAATATTAATGTCTATTTTTGTAAAAAAAATAATGCTTTCTACTCATATGTTTTTTTATCATGTTATTTTTAATAGCAAAAACTTTAAATTACTGATAACAAAATTTTCATTGT
>NC_027748.1:12144231-12162710 GCF_000695525.1 Brassica oleracea var. oleracea
TAGTAATTTATAGTCATTTTTTAAAATTCAAAATATAAAATATACAGAAAAATCTAAATTTTTATAATATGGTTATTGTGTTTTTTTTTAAAATTATTTTAATAGTTTTAAATTAAACAAATTTGATAGAAGATACATTTTTTTATCAGATCTTTATTATTCAAAATCATTAATTGTCATATATACTTTACCCACATTAGGCAATTCCGTAATCTTTATTTGAGGAAATAATAAATGACATTAATAATGAATTTAGATGAACCAATCTATTTCTCTAATAATTCTAAGAATCATCATAGTGATGACATGTGGCTACGAAAAAAAAGGTTGTAATGTTTCACAAATAATATATAGGGGATAGTGTTTGTTTTACCTCTAACGTTTTATCATTCTGTTTTGTAAATATGAAACGCAACCACGAAATGAGAAAAAGGTAGTAGTTCATTTTTTTACTTTCGTGTTTGAGCCTTCAATTAACAAGATTATGAGTAACCGTACCTCTCCATTCTACAAAGGTAGGGCAAGTCCATGACGGTGCCACTATGACAAGCGTCAATGATGGCATGAAGCTTGACTCCATAAGGGAGAGGACGTACGATTGTAGCATTGATCTCGTCGTCTACAATGACACCTGAGGTTGCGTGGTCAACAGGAAGAAGGGTCTCATCGAAGCCATCCACCTCGTCTCCGTTGAGGTCCGTTTGGTTGTTTCCATGACCGGAGAAGTGGAAGACTAGTGAATCTCCTGGTTTGCAGCTTAAAACCAGCCAATGCATTGCCATTGTTATATTGTTCCTCGTTGGCCATCTTAATGGATCCGCTTCTTCTTCTACAACACATTATCACTTTCAACATTATTTTTACTCAAATTAGAGTTTTCTGTGTGGTTTTGATTTTACTCCCACAGAAAAAAGTATTTTTTTGATATATCAAAAATTTGACTCGGACTTTATGACATATGATATATACGTCTTTACAAATGTTTCTTCTTAGTGCACCTCTTTACATATGTTTCAAACAGAATATTCTGAACTATAAACTGATTTGAACAATCATATGCCCTTCATGACCTATAGCTAGTTAAACCTTATCTAACCATATAAATCATTTTAGTTACTCCAAAAGCTCATTAGTAAAACAATATAGTGAAAGTAAATAGTATTTATAGTTTGATTTGAAAACTAAATCAGAACGCACCAAATCAAATTATACCATGAACTAGCTTCCAAAGATTTTGAAGTTTTAAATCAATAGATTCAGAACCAAGTGTTTTATACCAAATAGAATGAAGTAAATAAAAAAATATGACTATAATTAGCCTTCGATGATAATGAGATTAGCCACCAGAAGTGGTCATATAAAGAAAACATGAAAGATGTAGAGGAAATATAGTAATAATACCGGTGAGCATAAGGATGCAAGACTCAGGGAACTTGAAACGCTTCATCAACATGAACTTCATGCATTTAGCGTCATTGATGCACCCTTTCAACTCGTTCTCTGTATCCTTATAAGACACCCCGACGATCACCGCTCGCTTCTCTCCATGTACCGGCGGTGGAGGACCCGGCGGCGCGTGATTGAACGGAGACGGTGCCAAATGCGCGTGATTGAAAGAAGACGAAGGCACGTGACTGAAATGAGACTGTGCTGGCGGCAAATGAGTGAACGGAGATGGTGCTGGTAGTGCGTGATTAAACGGAGACGGTGCCGATGGCACGTGACTAAAAGCAGATGGTGCCGATAATGAGTGACTTAAGGTTGGCGGCGGGTAGACGGACGGAGACGGCACCGGTGGGTATAGGGAAGAAGATGGTGGTGGAAAAGTAAATGAGTTGGAGAAAGGAAGGGGGCTCGCCGGAGCGTGAGATTGGTGGTGGGGCTCAGGAGCGACGAGAGTGAAGGCGTGGCAAATAGAGCAGCGAATCCTGGTGGCTCCGGGAGGGAGGTGAAGCGGCGTACGGCAGCTAGAGCAGTCCACCAGCAACAACATTAGTTTCCACCGTAAAATATTCCTAAAAGTTGCAGATTAGATATTTCTGAAGAGGTGGCTAATCGTCAATGATCAATGGTGGTGGTCTTACAAGTTACAAGGACGCATTAGAAGAAGATGATGCAAAATTGGCTGAGGAAGAAGAGACGACTTTAGGCTTATTGAGTCGTCGAGCTTGCCAAAACAATCATGCACCCCAAGTCAACTTATCCAAACAATACTTACTAGCACAAATTAATTTGGCAAGTTGGGAAATTAATATGTTTTCATTGACTATAAAACACAAAACATGCGCTCATCAACCTTGAATAATCTTTATTTCCTTTAAAATAACATTCCTAAACTATTCAAAATTTTCCGAGTCATATATACTCGTTCCACCTAAATTTTTATTAAACCATGTATATAAATATAACAAGATTCTTGGAGACCATTACATTTTTGAATATAAGATAACAAACAATTATTATGGTAAAACTGAATATTACAGACTGAAATTCACGAGACTGTCGTGGCAGTGACGTAAATTACACTCCATATGATGCATCATCACTATAAATTTATAAATACCACATGAACAAGACAAGACACAACATGTGATCTACAGAATATTATTGTATTCTCATGAGATAACTCACTTTTTATCTTCTCCAGAACCTGACTAGTTACTTAGCCATAGCATCGGATTGGATCGTTGCAACCTTTCTCAGCAGATTGACTGAGACCCATGCGACCACCTTTTGCCAGGTACTGCTGGTGGTAGTTTTCCGCTCTGTAGAATTTCGTGGCAGGAAGTATCTCAGTCACAATCTTCCTGTTCAAGATCTTCTGCTGTTTCTCCATTGCTTCACGAGCTAACTTCTCTTGCTCGTCTGTGTAGAAGTATATGCCTGATCTGTACCTCGTCCCCACATCATTCCCCTACTCAATCAAAAAAAAAAGTTAAAATCACACACAAAAAAGTCAGAATGGTATGTAAAGAACCGCAACAACAACACCAGACTCGTTCTCAAAATTTATATCGGTATATTAATAACATTATCAGGATTTTTTTTTAAAAATAACTCATTATCAGGATAAAGAGCAGACTCTATAGCAAAACCGAGAAGACAAAGAACATGTTCTGACATAACAAGTCTTCACAGAGCAAAAACATGCCAACAATACCAAATCAAAATATAATAAAAACCAAACAGCAAAACAACAGAGCTTATTGTCTTATGAATCTAGAACCAAATCAACATGTGGGCTTATCGAAAGTCTAGAACTTTCGGGATAAAGCAATCACCTGGCGATTCAACGTTGTCGGATCATGACGTTTCCAGAAAACATCGAGCAAGCTCTCAAAGCTGACCTCTTTCGGATCGTACTGAACCCGAACAATCTCGTTATGCCCCGTCGTCTCCGAACAGACATCCTCGTAAGTAGGATTGTCGACGAATCCATGGCTATACCCAACCTCCGTCTTCGTCACGCCTGGAACCCTCTGGTAAGCCAATTCCGCTCCCCAGAAGCAACCGGCGCCGAATTGCGCGAATTGCTGACCAGGCGAAGGAACATCGTCGTCGGGTCCTTGTGCGATTGCGGAGGAAGCCGGGTCGGGTTGGGGACGAGACCCGAATCCGAGCCTGGTGAATAGGTTGTTCATCGGAGATTTATAGACGGAGATGGATCGAGCGGTTTTGGGGAAAGGGGAAGTGGGTTTGGCTCTTTTGGATAGAGAGAGTGCAGCTTTGGCGAGAGACTGGAGAGGTTTAGAGAGAGACACGGCGGAGATTACCGGAGGAGAGGCGACGATAGATAGCATTATCGAAGGGACGGGAGAAAGAGTGACGTGGAGAAATAAGAAACCGTTAAGAGTCGGATATTTATTATATTAAAAGCCCACTGGGCCTAAACCCATTTAAACAAGACAAGATAAATGGGCCGTGTGTGAGTGTTAACATTCGGTTTCAAATGCCAACGCCATTGGAACAAAACAAACGTGTCCTCAAGTAAACCCCTGTCGTTTACACCTCAATGGCTGCATGGTGAAGCCATTAACACGTGGCGTAGAATGCATGACGACGCCATTGACACCTGACTCTCTTTCCTTCTCTTCATATATCTCTAATCAATTCAACACTCATTGTCATAGCTATTCGGAAAATATATACACATCCTTTTCTCTTCGATCTCTCTCAATTCACAAGAAGCAAAATGACGGATACAGCTAGAACCCATCACGATATCACAAGTCGAGATCAGTATCCCCGAGACCGAGACCAGTATTCTATGATCGGTCGAGACCGTGACCAGTACTCTATGATGGGCCGAGACCGAGACCAGTACAACATGTATGGTCGAGACTACTCCAAGTCTAGACAGATTGCTAAGGCTGTTACCGCAGTCACGGCCGGTGGGTCCCTCCTTGTCCTCTCCAGTCTCACCCTTGTCGGTACTGTCATTGCTTTGACTGTTGCCACTCCTCTGCTTGTTATCTTCAGCCCAATCCTTGTCCCCGCTCTTATCACCGTGGCAATGCTCATCACCGGCTTTCTCTCCTCCGGTGGCTTTGGCATTGCAGCTATAACCGTCTTCTCTTGGATCTATAAGTAAGTAGACATTTTAACATATATTTCAATTTGTACAATATATTTCAATATACATGATACAAAATGTTTTAGCAAGTAATTTATTAAATAAAACATAATGGTTGAACATAGCGACATGCCTTGTGAGGGAAAAAAAGTACAAACCATAAAATTATACATAACCGACCAGTGGATTTTTAGGTATTACATTAAAATGCCGTTTTACATCATCATTTTGGCTAGCTAAACACAAGACTTGACTTACCTAGCTTGATACGTACGTGTAGTATATGATGCATGCACGTGTGTGAATTGTGATGAATAGGTATGCAACGGGAGAGCACCCACAAGGGTCAGATAAACTGGACAGTGCAAGGATGAAGCTGGGAAGCAAAGCTCAGGATTTGAAGGATAGAGCTCAGTACTATGGACAACAGCACACAGGTGGCTATGGACAACAGCACACAGGTGGGGAACACGACCGTGACCGCACCCGTGGAACCCAGCACACTACCTAAATTACGGCATAACTATTTTCATAGTCCAATAAGGCTGATGTCGGGAGTCCAGTTTATGAGCAATAAGGTGTTTAGAATTTGATCAATGTTTATAATAAAAGCGTGACCGCACCCGTGGAACCCAGCACACTACCTAAATTACGGCATAACTATTTTCATAGTCCAATAAGGCTGATGTCGGGAGTCCAGTTTATGAGCAATAAGGTGTTTAGAATTTGATCAATGTTTATAATAAAAGGGGGAAGATGATATCAAAGTCTTTTTTTTTTTTTTTTTGGTTTTTTTGTTAATGTTTGTATGTGTGTTTCTATTGTAAAATGGTATCATGTTTTGTTTTGTTCATCTCTTTTATTGTAATCTTGTAAACCTTATGTATATGTTGTACTTCTTTCCCTTTTAAAGTGGTATCGTCTAGGGAAATGTTTAGTCTTTCCTTTTTTCTCTGTTTCGGATAAAAAGACTGCATGGTTCATCTTTAGTATGTTGAATAAATGAACTTTCATAGATCCTGGTCTAGTAGAACTAGCATCCGAGCTGAATTGGACAGCTCGTAATGAGCACTGTATGTAAGATCAGATGCGAAGATCTCTAATATGGTCGTTGGATTGAACATATCGTGTCTATATTTTTGTTGGCATTAAGCTCTTAACATAGAACTGATGCAGTCATTGGTACATATGTATATATAGCAAGGAATTACAATGGCAACCCAAACTTCAAAAACAGTAGGCCACCTGAATTGCCTTATCGAGTAAGAGTTTGTGTTCAGGGAATGTAATACATGGGATTTGGGAGTTTGAAAGAGCGTTGAGACATGGCAGAACCCAACAAATCACTCCACTGATCACCTGAATTGCCTCTGATCCTATACCCTTCTTTCACCATCTCATCCCTCTTCTCTGACTTGAATATGGTCGCCGTTTTGTGGTCATCATCCAACGACCTGGTTGCATACATCACCAAATAAAAGCGTTAAGCATCCAAATCCAATATTAACAATAATGACCAGAGCAACATTGTATTGGAGGAAAATAAATTGACACAAGAAAGCCGAAAATTTAGTATGCAATACCTCAGAATAAGCTCGTCCCAATTATTGAAACCGGCATTGATCAGGTTCTCGATAGTGATAACCCTGTGGTTCTCTCTTCGCCCTGTAAGCAGGATGACTTTGTACCCCAAATCTTTAACCTTCTCATAAAGCTTCAAGCTTGGTGCTATTGCAGGTGCAGCTCCTTTCTCCACCCACTTATCAAACTTTGTATGATCAAAAACTTCCAACCTGCAACAAATCCCAAAACAGACACACATTCACATTCACATTCACATTCGAAACACTTTTAAGATTACACCAAAGATCCTGTCGTAAAGTTTCCAGACAAACAAACACACGAAACTTATCTCAAATCCAATAACACAATAAAGGTCAAACATTATCCCAAAAAGAAACATTTTTTTAAAGAGAATAATGTAAAGGAAGAAGCTTTCAGACAAAACATTTACCCGCAACCGTGTTCCAAATAATACGGAAGATTCGACAAGAGAGTCTCGTCAATATCGAAGATCCAAGTATCCTTCCCATCGTCACCGCTAAACCCAAAGCTGCTCGCGTACACGTTAGCCTCTTCCGAGACTCTCTCCAAATCGACGACGTAGCCTCTACCCATCAGGTAGTCTTTCACGTAACCGGCGCATTCCGCCGGAATCGTCTTCCACGGCGCGAGATTGTTCGTCTCCGCCGCGAATCTCCAGCTCGTGCAATTCACATTGACGTTATCGTCGTCGATTGCGCTCTTGAGCTTGTGGGTCTCGAAGATCAACGGTCGCGGAAGGATGTACGAGGTGGCGTTTTCGTTTGAAAACGCGAGAGGGAACAAGGACAAGACAAGGAGACTCACAAGCATCCGCATCGTGTAATGCCGGAAAAAAAAGATGTGAATTTGATCAATTGGGTAACGAGAATATTCAAAAATCTGATAAAGTTCACGGATTGAATGTTATACGACGGTGAAAAGAATCAGGACATAAAGCGAAATCAGAAGAAAAATGGAGAGAAGAAGAGTTTCATTTTCCCAATCAAGAAGATAGAATGGAATAAAGAAACCCTAGAAACAGCAAACTTTTCCCTCAAGTCCTGTTTTTTTTTTTTTTTTTTTTTTTTTTTTTTTTTTTTTTTTTTTTTTTTTTTTTTTTTTTTTTTTTTTTTTTTTTTGCCAATGGAGGAGGAATCTGAGACAGAAAGCTACTGTTTCTTTTTGGGTAATGAAGACGACAAGATCCTTTGTTCTCTGTAATGGCCATAAATAAATATAGATAACAAAAATAAATTAAGGCGTGTGGTTTCGGTTTTTAACCTGTGACAATTAATTATAAGTTCGGTTTATCTTTAGAATCACAAAACAAAAGTTCGCTTCGAAAGAACGGAACAAGAAGAATACACAGTGGAACGTCTTGCCGTTTATACACCCAAAAAACGCTACACAGTTTTGGTTTTACTTTAGTCTAGACCTCCACTCCATGATGGCTGTGTAAAGAGTATAGTTGGGCAGAAGGTTCTTGCTAAGTAACGGTGAATCAGTCATCGGCGATGTGTTGTGCTCCTCAAACCATTCCTCTATCGCTAGACGGTCATATGTGTATCCATCAGCCGCAACGCATGGCTCGTTCATCACGTCCTGCATTGAATAAACAAGCTCTCACATTTTAGTATTCTCATCTAACCACTTACTTGACTTGCAAGTAGTCAATGACATAAAGAACAAGGTTTATATAAGAGTTACCTTAAGTAAGGGGCAGAGGAAATGAAATGGAGGCTGAGTAGGCACACTGGAAATTGAATTCCTTGCCTTCTCAGCTACTTTCTTCAGACTCTCGAGGGCCGGAAGAATCTGATCTCTTAAGTCAGGCCTATCTTTCCCACGCAGCTCTGTGCAACACAGAGCCAATGAAGTCAATTCTCTAGTTTCTTCAACTGGCCAGTTACCTGCTTTCTGATCCAAGATCTTGAGAAACTCATCGTTACTATCCATTGAACTCTCAACTAAGTGTGTCAATGCCATAGGTGGTTTGGCTGTGAGGAGCTGAAGAACTATCATTCCAAATGAATACACATCTGATTTAGATGATATCATTCCTGTGCGTTGATACTCTGGATCCATATAACTTAACGTTCCCACAGGGCTTGTTTGTTTGTATATAGTGAACTTAGTTGATAAAGGGTCGACTTGAACCATGGTTGAGAGTCCAACGTCTCCGACTTTGCTGACAAAGTTGTGATCAAGTAAGATGTTTGCCGGTTTTAGATCACGGTGAATGATCGGTTTAGGTTTCGATTTGTGGAGGAAGACAAGAGCTGCAGCTACTTCCCATGCGATCCTAACCCGCTCAAACCACGGGAGTGGTGGACTGTTGTTGACTTGGAATAGTCTGTCATCCAAGCTACCGTTTTCCATGTACTCATAAACTAAAGCTCCTTGCTCAGGGCATGCTCCTAGAAGGAGCACCAAGTGAGGGTGCCGAATCTTACTCAAGATTTCAAGCTGCAAAGTAAAATGAGCTTCTTAAAAAAAGAGAAGTTCTGAAACCGAACCAAAATTTCAAGCGTAGTTAACCACATATATAGGCGAATTCCGGTGAGTTAAGCGATCTGGATTCAAAATAACCCCACAACACTAAATAGCCACGCGGATATAAGGCCATTCTTTGGGCTTCATTAGAATACTCCCGGAGAGGGTCTATCCGTGAGCTACATCTTCTCTTGGATGATTAGTCCAGATCTTCGATAGGCCCGGGATACTGATAGATTAATAAAAAATTAAGTGTTCAAGTCTAGTTCCATACCTCTTGTTGGAACTGTTTGGAGAGACCATTTTCAGCGGAGTGCAGAACTTTGACAGCTGCGGTTGTATGATGCATATTACACTTGTAAACAGATCCATAAGCTCCCATTCCAATCTTCAACTCTTCTGAGAACGATGAAGTGGCAGCTACAATCTCTTCCCAAGTGAAGTGCTGATATTGCAGCCGCGGAGAGCCAAGAGTGTCTTCAAGCTTCTCTTTCTCTTTAGCATCACGAGCAGCTTTCCTCTCAGCTTCTCTTCTCTGAGCAATCTCTCTCTCTGCTCTTTCTCTCATGCTCTCTGCATCTCTCTTCGCCTTTTCAAAGTTCTGCTTCTCCTTTTCTGCTAATTCTCGAGCTTCATACTCCTTTAGCTTTAGCTCTTCAAGCTTTATGGCTTCTTCTAACCGACGTTGGTTAAGCTCACCAAGCTGAAACGTTGTCAAGATGCATTGAGAAAACAAACTAATAGGTTCATTGCCAAGTTATATTTACCTTTCGAGAAGCATCAAAGGTTTCGGTTTGAGCAGCAGTATACATTTCTTGAACATGTCTAAGCTCAGCTCTCAACTTCTCAACCTCAAAGCTTAGGTTTACCTAAACAAACAACCTTGCATTATTATTCCATTTACAAGAAAATGCATTTTAAAACTACATTTTAGCATACCTGGTTATCTGTATAAGAATGTTCAGTTAGATTATCAGACATGTTGGAAGCTTGTTGAGAAGCCCGAGAGTGGGTGGTATCAATCACCATGCCTGTCCAACTAAACTTACCACCGGCATTCCCATATTCACGGTTGCTAGATGAAGAACTCATAGCGTCTTTTCTCTCCTCATAATCTCTAAGACGTGGAGTCCAACGTGATGTAGTATCAGTGCTGCTTCTATTGATACTAGAAACATCTTTAGCTTCCTCTGCATCCATAGACATGCACCTGGTGTCATCCGAGCCAACGGAACTCGTGTCCATCGGAACTGATGCTTGTCTGCCAATTGCCTGGACATGTTGAAATCTCCTGACCGGAAGGGATAGAGCACGAGATTGAGATTGAGAGTCAAGTGCGCTTGAAACTCCATCTGTTGATTCTAGAAGAGAAATGAGGTATAAAAGTTAGACCTACCCACTATTTATGGTAGCATATTCATACAAAATACCAATGTTCAAGAAATCACTAGACGGTGATTAAGCATTTTACAGAAAGATTACTGTTTAGGGAGGCGTCTAGACCGATTTGTTTGAACGCTTAGATCCATTTTTTATAAAATCGTTTCCTTTATCAACTAGGCGGGGCCTAAACCGATTTTTAGAACCGTGAAAAATACATTGATGAGTCATGTACCTGAGTTGGGACCAGAAGAACCACTGGAGGAATCAGTTCTTTCACTACCATCATCTCTTATAGTTGCATTGCCGTCTGAGTCTGATGGTCGGACGCATGACAATTTTCCTTTTGAAACAACATAGACTGTACAAAAGTTCGGCACCAAAGCTGAAATCGCCGAGCACATATCAGCTCTCCTGCAATTTTCAGAGCAGATTCATTGGTCAAGAAACCAAAACCATAAAAGGTTCAAAGGTAGCAAGCTCATTGGTGTGCAAGTGTAGTGTACCTTGAAAAAAAGCTACGGGATGAGCCTCCAATGACAAGTCTCTCTATTGAATTCCGAGTAACCACTTCAGCTATAGCGGCTGCCACAGTATCTGACTCGATCACATGAACTTCTACTGCAACCTTTCTCCGCTCGAACATTTTCTTATAAGGTTTAAGAACATCTTCAGCCTGCCACAGCACTTCCTGTCTATATGCAGCTACTACATCATCTCGTACCTCGGATATAGGGATTGTATTTCCCACTTGAGAAGAAGCAGCAAAGGAACATCAGAAGTTTGTCAGTTACAATAGTCTTAAGGTTCACAAATAAACAGAAACATGAGTCTTAGTTGGAGCGTTACTTGGTGTAGGTACAGAAGTAATCCTTGGATGGATGTGAAGTAGCTTGAAGCCAACATTGGCTTCAGGAGCAAATTTTTCAAGCGCCCATGTAACAACATTTTTGTTTTTCCTGCTCTCACTAAGAGCCACGAAGATGGTATGAGATGGAGGAGGAAAAGTTGGAGGAGGAGGAGGAAGGGCAAGAGTGTCCGGTGATCTAATCATAGTCTTTCTTTTTTTCTTCGTTTTGCTTTTACCCTACACACTCAAACCATTTCAGACACAGCAAAACAATGTCTTTAAAAGAGAACTTCCTAAAAGTAGAGACAAAACAAGAAACAAATAGACATGGCCAGCCCTGAGATTTAAGGGGCTATAGGCAATTTTTTAAAGATTTCAACTAAAAAAATTTCGTTATAAACTTGGAGGCCTAAAATATTTTTTCTTAGCACAATGCTATTAACCAAGTCGATCTTCAGGGTAATAGATTCGAACCCTTAATAGTAACTAAAGTGTAAGAATTTGAATCTACCTGGTAGGAAGAGACTTAAGTCAAACCCAAGACAGAACAGGAGAGAAGAGGAACGTTATGCTTCCATTTCAGAAAGCATTTAATGACAGAAAGAGCAGCCGAAGAAGAAGAAGACCCACGTTCGTGCTGCTAATCTCAGATACAATCAATGGCTTCTTATAATCACAGAATCTTATGAAGATATCAAAACAATTATTACAAAAAAAAATAAGAAAATGAGACAACTTGCTCATGTTATTATATCTTCAAAGGATCACTCCTGGTATATACTCTTTTGGTTCTCGACAGAATTATCATAGTGACAGAAGGGAGTGTGTAATGAAAGAATGAAGTATTCTCTATTGTTATTATTTTAATCATGTTTATCTCCTAACTCCTATTTATTCGATGATAGTATTAATTAATTATTACATTTCTCAACGCTATTATAAAAAGCTTATGTTTGCTCTTAGTTGCAGGCATGACCTATGCTTTCCTCGTCACGTCTATTTGTCAACTATATTATCAATCATTTAATAAGATTTTAGATTTACGATTTTGAGTGTTAATATTTTTATAACTTAGGTAGAAAAATAAGGAACTGTGTTTACTGTGGCACCGTGGTGCGGCCATAGTGGTACCAAAATAAATAAATAGGAGTATGTAACTATATGTTCAATTGTCAACTTTTATTTAACTGGTCGTTTGTTTTACTGCAACAAGATTTTATAATCTTTGCATCATTGCATGTGCTGTGAACAAATGTCTTTATCGAAGTTATAAAATCCATCTTCTTGATTTGGACTTTGGAAACAAGTAAATCTAGTGAAAGACAACAACAAAAAATTCCAGTTTCGTTGATAAGAACATCTCCACTGAAGATATCTCAAAATAAGGTTTTCAATCAAATTAAAGTATACGTATATAAATATTAATATTAAACATAAATATCTCAAAATCAACCAAAAAGATTTTCTATAAAAAATTTTGGGTTGGGTTTTCTATAATTTTAAGATATTCATATAATATTTATATTACATCAAATTTTTGAAAACTTTTTATGAGATCCTCGATAAAGTTGCTCTAAAACTATTTTACTTTGTAGTTTTGCAAAATGTTTATAAGTTGTTTAGAGTTTTTAGTTTATAGTTCTGAACTCTTAATGTTAATGAATCTCTTTAAACTCCGGCTCAAAAGTTCTTAAATTTCTATATATAAAGTTAATTTTTATTTTTTTTTCTACTTTTTGGCTGGAAGTTTTTGCAACACGCGTCCACTTCTAAAATTCACATCTTTATTTTTTGGATTTTTTTCATAGCAAACCCAAATATTACAAAGGTAAAAGTAAAAGATGAAGTCCGTCGGGCCCAACCAAACCTGTAAATACAAAGTAATCCCAACGGACCCAACCGAGAAGAAGCAATGATAAGGCAGCTGAAGACCATATATGCAACGAATATGAAGGGGCAAATGCAACATTTCTTTTTTCAAGGAGTCTTGGTGTACTACCGGGAAACGATATACAATGACCAAATGACCATTTCAGTATGACCATTTCAGTTTGACCATTTTGATACCGCAAAAAAAGATTGATTTATTTTTTTCTTTAGTCAAATATCAAAGAAACTGAAAACTATAACTTAAAATGCTAAATTGATGAATTTAGACACCAAATGACCTATTTCGCCTCTATATAAATTCAAAAGACATGCCTCAAAATCTCAAATGTTTGTAAACAAGTAAAATTATGAGCATATCACATGTTTATTTAAGCTATATTTTTTTAACACAATATGTTAATAGTGTTCCATGTTGTGAGTATTGTAGTACAAAATTTGCTGAAATTTTCTGCAGTTGTAACAAAATAATATGACTATAAATGTTCAGTTTGAAAGTTGTTTATGCAAAATTTACCAAATAGTGCCTCTACTGAAAATGGTTTTAGGTTTTAATGGCTATGAATATGAATCTGTTAGTTTCTTTTTAGCTATTGTAATAGAAAAATAATTAAAATCTTAAAATAAAAAATTCCGATCGTAGCCAGGACAAACCGCTGGTTTATATATAAAAATACAATCAGTGTGAGAAAATAACTAGGAAATGTCTTTATGTGATTCTAAAAAGATTTACAAAGTTATTTATAGAGCCAAATGATCCCATGATTATCTCAGCCTCATATATCTTTCATTCTATCACGGGGCTACAAATCCCAACACGTTCTTATGAAGCTGAAGAATTAATATTTTGTATGCTAACTTCTTAAAGAATCATTAGGATTTCTCTCATCTAATATTTTAATAAAGATATATGTTTGTTGTATATATCTACGCGTTGCAAAACCTAGTAACTTAGTGCACGTTTGCAAGCAATCTGAACCCTTTGCAAGTTCTAAGAGATTACAAAATAAGCCTCTTCCTAGGAAACATATATTTATCAAATACGGGAACTTATATACACCCCTCTCCATTATCCAAGAGGTGGTTTTAGTTGTCGACCTTTCCTAACAAAAAAAAGAATAATTAATTTCGACATTTCGTCGCTACAATTGCTAATGCAAATGCTCAACTCTGAGCTTCTCCACACAAAAAAAAATAGAGGATAAAATCTAGTAAAAGAATGATAAATGGTGAAAAATCATCATGGTTTTTGACAAAAAAAAATCTCCTTTGAAAGACGGTTTTTATCGTTTTTTATTTTAATTTATTAAGAATTTTGAGAAATCCCTAAGAATCCCATCAATAATGGTCTAATGTATCGTCGGTAGATTGGTTTTCACAAGTACTTCAATTTTTGTTTTTATTTTGTTTAATACGAACACAATAAATATTCGAGGTGGTGATCTGCGGCTCTGCGCTCTCATGAGTCATGGCACAATAACTTGCATATAGTCAAATGATGAAATGAATTCAAAAGTTCCCTAGGTATTAATCAGATGTTCGAATATTCTAGTCAATTTATTGGATATTTGTTTTCCATAGTATTGTTTAATTTTTTAATTAATATATAACTTATTTTTTTTGGTCAAACAATTAATATATAACTTTAAGTTACACACTAGATTTCGATCCGCGCAACCGCGCGGATTTTATTTTCATTTATTTTTATATAAATATTTTATTTTCAATTCTAAATTGGTATATATTATAATATAAATGTGTCTATCAATTTTTAAAACATAATAAGTTTACTGCACGGATTTTTGTTTTCATTTATTTTTATATAAATATTTTATTTTCAATTCTAAATTGGTATATATTATAATATAAATGTGTCTATCAATTTTTAAAACATAATAAATTTACGGTATATTTTTTTCATTGAATAGATTGTTTCAAATTTTCACATGTATTTATATCTTATTCTATATATATATTTTCAGATTATTATTTTATTATTAAAATTGTAACTCTATATATAAAAATTAGTAAAATATTGTTTTATTGTCATATTCAAACATATTGTAACATTTCACAAATTTAGATTATCGAGTAAATAATTAAATATTTAGTTTTTGTTTAATTTTTAAAATAAACTATATAGTTTAAAATTTGTTTTCATTGGTTTAAGGTAGTAAATATTAATCATTGTTAGATAATATTATTTTTGTTATTTAAAAAAAAATCTTTATAATTTTAAAAGTTAACATCGACAAATATTTAAATATTTAACATTTGGAGGTATAGTATTACAATATTAAATTATATCTATTTAATTTATACTATCAATAAATCCAATGAATCATCTATTGTTTAAATCCAATTATTGATAGCCCAATAAAATTTTCTGGTATGCCCAAAATTTAAATTATAAGATTAGATATTAAATGTAACATGACTTTTTATGAATAAGTCAATTCCGTCCATTTTTAAAAATATTACACATGAATCAAGGTTGTGACTTTTGTTTTACTATATAAGATTGTTGGATATAATTTATTTATACTAGTCTTGTAATTATTAATATAGTAATCAGCAACCTTAATGAAAAGCCTTGACTTTTAACATTTTTCAGTTTATTTTGGTCTATTTTGTTAACCGATTTGGTTAAAACGGAAATGTCCGTGTGGTTTCGGCCATCTAGCGGGGTATCCTAAAGTTGACAAAAAAAGCGGGGTATCCTAAACAACCAAAGTTTATAAAATACAGCCGGTGACGTGGCTATAAATGATTTTTACGGGTGCCATATTATATTTAGTTAAGAAATAAAAATGAATAAAAATAAATGTTAACATTAATTAACATTGTGTACTTTACATTATTGAATTAAATAATTTTATTATTAATTTAACTTTTAAGCTATTTTTAATTATATATATATATTATTAGTTTTATAATATAGTTTATTTAAAGTACTATTTTTGATGGAATCGCAAAACTGAAATTTTTAATGTAGTAGTATAAGCTTTTCCGATTATTTTTTTTCTTTAAAATAAGAAATTACTAATACTTTGATTAAAAATAAATTCTAAAGTTATAAAGGAATAAAATCAAAAGGGTATAATGTTTAATCTAAATTCCTGAATTGAACTTGATTTCAATAAACACAAATTAATATTCTATATATATATATATATATATATATATATATATATAAAGGAAGGAAATAAAATATAAACTAATTAAAGAAATAATTGTGCTTATTTAATTTTAAAGGTTTACTTTTTTAATTATATATTATAAAATTATAGAATGATATATTATAGTTTTTTGTTGATTTGTAGTTAGACTAAGTTTAATAGGGTTCAAGAATGTTTTGGGTTGGAGTCAATATAACATATTTGATGATAATTAAACAAGTTTCCTATAAAAAAATTCAGTTTTAAATTATAAAAATAACAACACCGCCTGGCGATGAGTTCGGCGATCTAGGGTTTCAATGATTTCTCGAAGATGGGATCCGAGTATTATCGTAGAAGATTGGTTTGGTACGGATGTTCAAGGCTACACTCCAGATGGATGGAAATGGGGTTTTATTTTGGATCAATTGGGGATTGATTTGGGTATCAATAAGGAGATTTTGGGGAGATTAAGGAAACTCAAGATCTGGTTTGAATGGAGTCTGATTCCGATCATCATCAAGACGGAATCGCGGTTTTATGAAGGTTATTTCTCTGGTTAAGCCTTTTTCATTTTCATATTGTTTTTTCTGGAGATCGATCGAATCAATCAAAGATTTGGTTTCAACGGGGATGGAGTTTATGGTATTTTGGGAATTTGAGATTGAAAAGTATCAATATACATCAATATGGGTTCATTGGGGAATATTTCTTGCGGAAAGATATGGAAAATTGGGGCCAATATAACAGAATGATAGGATTGTCTCTACGGTGTATCATTTTCATTACATTGGCATCATTCTTTTTTATCAGAGCTCAAAGGTCGATTCTCTTTGTTGTTATCATGACACATAGTCAGTTGTTGTGCCACGGCGAGGACATGAAGAATGGTGAAGGTACCCGTAAGAGACTGAAGATCTCGGTGGCGCATTTCGACAATTCTTCGTTAATCAAAACCTACTCCAAAACCCTTATTGGAAGGTGTATGAATCCGGAGGAGCAGGAGATGAAGGCGCTGTTCACAAATCTTCCAAAGATTTGGAAAATGGAGGAAAAGGTTACTGGAATTGATTTGGGATTTGGCAGGTTCCAGTTTGACTTCAAGACGGAGGAGGATCTTCAAGCGGTGCTGAAGCAGCAGCCTTTCCACTTCGACTATTGGATGCTTTCCTTGGCGAGATGGCAACCAAAGCAGTCCAAATCATTCCCATCAGAGATAATGTTCTGGATCAGAATCATTGGGGTCCAGCTAGAGTTTAGAACGGTGCCTACGTTTGAAAGTATTGGAGATGCTCTGGGAAGAACGGTTGCAGTGGATCTGATTCATAATCGTATACAGGTGGTGATTGATGCTTTCAAGGAGCTATGTTTCGAAACTACTGTGGATTTCAAAGGAGGGGAGTTTTATGATGGTGAAGAAGTGGCGATATCATTGTGCTACGAAAAGCTCTTTGGTTACTGCAAGTTATGCGCTAGTCTCTGCCACAAGGAGGAGCTATGTCCACTCGAGTTGAAGAATTCAAAGACGAGTCCAGAGAGAAAGTGGGAGATCAGAGAGGGAAATGGAGGATGGTCTGATGGGGTAAAGCACGATGATCGAGCTAGGATTTACTAAGGCAAGGGTAAAGGCAAGATGTTTGAAGCACCAGATTCTAAATGGGTTAAGGTGGCTGAGAGAGGACATAGGAGACCCTCAAATCATCTTGGATACTACAAAGGAGAGAGCGAGGGCTCACGGTACAAATCTGCATGTAGAGAAGATGGGAGAAATGGTGTTCCAGAAGCGGGAACTGGTGCTCAAGAAGCATATATTAGACCTTCCTCAGGACAGCCTAGAGCAGATCAAGTTCAGAAGATTCCACCTGAGGAAGCGCGAGAAGAAGGAGAGATCAAGAACACTGGAGAGGATGATACGTTGTTACCTTCTCTAGAGTTCCAATTGGAGCTGGCCAAGACGCATGCAGGGGGCACAGAGGTAATTGTGGAGTCTACTGATGAGGATAAGGGGCTACAGTTGGTTTGAGGATTGGTAGAACAACATGACGATCAAGAAGATGATTTTGAAATGGAGATGGACGCTATTAATGATACTTTATCGGAGTGTGGTGTTGATATGGAGGCAGAAGAGGAGTTTCAGACTCTCTCGGAGGAGGAAGTTGAGCAAGCTGAGCACACTTCCCGGGCTCAGGAGGAGCAAGTTCGTACACAAGGGGAAGAAGAGGTGGTGCCTGGAGAAGCTGACATCGAGAAAGGAACATGGGCAGGGGATCTGGCATTGAAGCAAGGAAGCCGTAAGAGGCTTTTTAAGCCTTCCATCAATACGGCAGGAAGTACCAAGATGAGGATGGCTAGTGCGCATGTCTCCCCACGAAGAAAGGCTGCAGCCAAGGTGGGACCTCGCCATGGAGAAGGCAGTAAACCGCCGGAGAGTAAGGGTCCTTCAACCCGAAATCAGCAAACCTAAAATTTTAAGGTTGTGGATCAAGTCTTATCCACAGTAAGATTAAGCAAGAAGGAATTGGCTTTTTTTTTTTGGGGGGGGGGGGGGGGGGGG
>NC_027748.1:12163293-12188239 GCF_000695525.1 Brassica oleracea var. oleracea
GGGGTTTCAATTATTATAATAAGATTTATGAGTATTGATGTTTTCATTAGTTCTAAGGGTAGAAGGGAAGTAGTTATTGCTTTGTCTCCTTGGTTTACTTTCATGCTTTGGAATAATAATGATTTTTGGTTTCACGATGCTCTGGTTTGGTAATGGCCATCGTTTTCTTCGGTGATGGATCTTTAATTTTGGAAATGAATATGGACATGCTGGGGGAGTTATATATATATATATGAATGTCTTTTATATCATTATGGTATCGATGGTATGTGAACAATGGAGGGGAGAGATATATGTAAACAAAACTGGAATCTTGGCTCAGTATTGGAATGTGTGTAGACTCTTTTATCTTAATTGGCAGGAGGGGGAAAGCCTTGAGAATCTGTGGTTGAGGCTTTTTAGGATACGAAGAGGGGTCGTGGGAAGATCATTATGGAGTTTAGAGAACGTACATGAGGTTCATCACATAGAAGTCATATGGCGATCATTACATCAAGAAAAGTGTTCAATGTAATGTCTGATATGAACTATGGGTTAGATTTTTCAGATTTTCAGGTGTTATCAGACTATAAGAGTGTCCATATTCTTTTTTTCTTTTGTATTATTATTTTGTGGAGTGTAAGGATAATTAGGACAAATTTTGGTACTGTAGTCGTAGGCTTCGATGTCAACACTCATGCTGAAGAGTGGTATGTTAATATGTTGGAATCACGTGCTTTATTAGGCAAATGGTCACACTTAGAAGAGTTTTACATTGGCACTTATATGAAATCTATGGTGAAGTACAGGCTTGAGGAAATGGGGAGAAATAATAATCACACTCGCTGGAATGGATTATTTGTTATAATTAATTCGGAGTTTATAAGAAGTTATTTTTGTACGGTATTACACTATGATTGGCCTAGTGTAATCTTATTGGCAACACGTTTTTTTGTTGGTCTCCTTTGGGGGGGTTTTGGAGTTTATTATTACTAGAATACATCTTAAACTTGGCTTTGGTAAATAAAAGTACGATCATTTTGGTTTCGATTCGCGACTGGCGGCTGCTTGGAAAAATTTGGTACAATGGTTATCATCAGGATACTGAATTACGACGGCATGTGTTTGTTTTACATAGGTTTGGTGAGTATTTGAATGCAATTGTGATTGGTGGCTATGGGACTTTTAGGTTAAAACATTATCGGGTATCATTAAACATGTACCTTATGGTTCGAAGGAGCAATACAAATATTGTTATATATGAAAATATTAAGCTGGAATTGTAGAGGATTCGGAAGTCATTGGACCATAAGTTATCTTCAGGAGATATGATACAAACATAAACCAGAATTTTTATTTTTATCTGAAACGAAACATGATTTCGAATTCGTACAAAGGTTTCAATCACATTTTGGCTATGATAGTCTGGTTACTGTGGAACCAAATGGGAGGAGCGGTGGTTTAACTCTCTTTTATAACAATGAGTATCAAGCTAAAATTTTATATTCTAGCAAAAGGATGATAGATATTGAGGCGGTGGCCAAAGGAAAACAAGTTTTTCTTACTCTTGTCTATGGAGAACCGGTACAAAAGTTAAGAGAACATGTCTGGGAAAGACTAACTCGTTATGGATTTTCACGATCTGAACCTTGGTTTATTATTGGAGATCTAAATGAGATCACTGGAAATCATGAAAAGGATGGGGGATCCCTAAAATGTGCAACTTCCTTCATTCCTTTTAACAACATGATAAGGAATAGTGGACTACTAGGATTTCCGGCTCGAGGTAATAAATTTTCATGGCAAGGAAGGAGAGGCAAAGGAAAAGGAGCAGTGACGGTCAAATGAGGAATGGCATACGCTTTTCCCATGCTCCTACACAGAATACTTGAGGTTGGTGGGTTCTGATCATCGTCCCGTGGTCGCTTTTTTGAGGATAACTTGTCAAGGAAAAAAAGGGGACAGTTCAGGTTTGATAAGAGATGGATCGGACAGGAGGGTTGTAGCATCCCCGATCCTAGATAGGATTGTTGGGACAAGCCATGGTGCGAGGAGACGCACCAGTCAGGTAATCAGACCTAAGGACAAGCGTATCATGGCTCAATGATAAGGTTAAGGGCATCAGTAAGCTGAGACTTAACCAAGATGAAGTAAAGAGAAGCTTAAGAGAGCTAGGCGAGTAATCCGGCAGCTAGGCGAGGTCTGGATCAAGCTCAACCAGCTAAAAGAAGTGTGGAGCTAGCTCAGTCAGTACTGGCCAGCTCACTGGAGCTGATGGACTAGCTCACCCAGCTGGGGACAGCTAGTGGCCAGCTCAACTCAGCTTGGCGGAGTGTTCCGGTCCGGACCAGTGTGGACGAGCCGAGCGGTTACTAGGCCAAGCCGGTGACTCATGTGGGAGGATGGGACCGTGTGAGGCTAAGGCTGAGTCATGGTAAGGATAAGGATGAAGGGGAGTTGGTTTTCGATGGGAAACCGCTAGGGAGCAGTTGAGGGACGGTTACCATGCGAAAAGGCACAAGGGGAGCGGTTTGTGTGCTTTCTCTCATCCGGTTTGTGCATGTTCTCCCAGAGCAGTTGGCGTGGCCTTTCTCAATAAATAGAGAGTCTCTGGCACAGAAAATGGCACGAAAATCCTTAGGCAAAACTCTGCCAAAATCATATCAGAAAGAAAAAGACAAAGAGAGAAGGGACCGGCGGTTAGAGAAGAGAACCGTGGGTGTTGGTGTGGTCTTACCGGCGAGATCTGATCGTGGGAAGGCCAGGGGATCGACATGGATACCAGACAGAAGGAAAAGGAGAAAGAGAAGGAGAAGGACTTGCCTCCAGGGGAAAGAACACCCAAGGTTAGTGGTGTAGACTGCAAGGGACGGCCCCGGGCCTGCGGATGAACCGTATGGACTTATGGTCAGATCGCTATGCAGATACATCCATTCTCTCTACTTCTTCTGAATCATATGTTCTATCATGTATTTGTGGTGTTACTGGATTGATTGAGATAGGGAACACTGGACCTAGGCCTTGGTCGGTCCAGGGACAAAGTCTTAGGCCTTGGCCGGACTGATCTATGGTCGGGTCTCACATCTCGGGTTGGATTTGTTGAGAACCGATTATGGGAATCTCTTAGTTGGGAATTATCATGAATTATCATGTTTTTTAATTAGTTTTTGGGAATTTATTTGAGTATGTCATATTTGGACAGATCCTAGTTTAAGGAACCGAACCATGCCATTCTAGTCTTGATGTTTAGGGTATCGGCCTTATGTATTTATGAACTGATTTGTGTGGTTACAGGATCGGACTTGGACCGTGGTAAAGGAAAGATGCCGTGAAAATTCAAGCCATGGGAAGATGTGTGGTGAATGGGTCATTGTAGATAGATGTGAAGTATTGATAGCCTATTGTGCAAACTGTGAACTTATGATAGATTAAGGGTGTAATCTAGTAGTATGAACCTATGAATGATGTATGGATCTCATTTATTATATATATACAATCGATTTGCCCCTTATGTTCATTTGTTAGGATTGCATGATCTTGAACCTCACTTAACGAAATTGGACTTAGCATCTAAAGACTTAAGAAAAATCGGAATCAACTATATAAATATGGGATGTTAAGGCCGTGGATCATGATTGGGCTTAGAGCCAGGATCGGGCCTTACAAGGGTGTTATGGAATCAATTGTGACAGGCTGGACAGAAAAACAGGGAGGACAAATTGAGGATTTTGTTACAAAAATTAATAATTGTCATCATGAAATATCCTAATGGCGAAAAGACAATCAACCATATGGGAAAGACAAAATTAAAGATCTTCAACAGGCATTGGAAGAAGTTCAAACAGATAACAATAGATCACAAGAGGAGATTTTTGAGGTTTCCAGGAAGTTACAAGAAGCTTATAAGGATGAAGAGGAATATTAGCATCAGAAAAGCCGGAATATGTGGTACTCATCTGGAGATCTTAATACTAAGTTTTACCATGCCCTAACAAACAAGCGTAGGGTCCGCAATAAAATAGTGGGACTCCATGATGAAATAGACAGAAGAGAACAGCGTTGAGAAGGTGGCGGTTGATTATTTTGAAAGTCTATTTAGGACCACCACTCCAACGTAATTTGATAGTATTTTGAAAGAGATAGTACCATCTATTTCTCCCCAAATGAATCAAATATTATTGAGAATAGCAACAGAGAAAGAGGTCCGACAAGCTTTATTCATGATGCACCCGGAGAAAGCGCCAGGTCCGGATAGAATGACAGCTCTCTTTTTTTAGCATTCTTGGCATGTTATTAAGAAGGATGTGGTTGAGATGGTGAATAATTTTCTAGTTACACGAGATATGGATCCACGGTTAAATATTACTAATATTTGTATGATTCCGAAAATAGAGCGACCTACAAGGATGACGGAACTAAGGCCGATAAGTCTATGTAATGTTGGTTACAAGATTATCTCGAAATTTTTGTGTCAAAGACTGAAAATTTTCCTCCCACGACTAATATCAGAGACACAATCGGTTTTTGTGGAGGGAAGGTTAGTATCAGATAATATTCTTATAGCGCAGGAAATGTTTCATGGACTGAGAACCAATAAGTCCTGTCAAAATAAGTTTATGGCGATCAAAATGGATATGAGCAAGGCGTATGATAGGATATAGTGGAGTTTTATTGAGGCTCTTCTTCACAAAATGGGGTTTGATCCTCATTGGATCATTTAACGCTGGAATGTATATCTTCGGTTCAATATATGGTACTTCTCAATGATCAGCCACGAGGTTTTATAACCCTCCAGCGGGGCTTACGTCAAGGGGATCTTTTGCCTCCTTATTTACTTATTATGTGTACTAAGGCATTAATTGTGATTATTAAGAACGCGGAGAGAGTGAAACAATTAACCGGTATGAAGGGCAAGAGCTTGTCCAACAATCTCTCATTTGCTATTTGCAGATGATAGTCTTTTCTTTTGTAAGGCAAATAAAGAAAAGTGTCAAACCATTCTCAGGATTTTGAAGGAATATGAGGTTGTTTCAGGGCAACAAATTAATTTCCAAAAATCTTTAATTCAATTTGAACATAAGATCGAAGATTCCAGTCGTCAAGAATTGGGAGATATATTGGGTATTCAGAATCTAGGAGAAATGAGATCGTATTTAGGGTTGTCCGAAAGCATTGGAGGATCTAAGGTACAAGTGTTTGGTTTTGTTCAAGACCGCTTGAATAATAGGGTTAATGGATGGACTTTTAGATTCTTTACAAAAGGAGGAAAAGAGGTGATTATTAAATCGGTGGTCACGGCCCTGCCAAACCATGTGATGTATGTTTATCGGTTACCGAAAGCTACAGTAAAGAAGTTCACGAGTGCACACTACAAAAAATATGGGTTTCAATAGCAGTAGAGGATAACATTTTTTGCATTTCTCTTATGGTTGACATACGCCTTAGTCTTAGATAGCGTTTGTACATTTCGAAACGCTATGATAGAGTGGCATATTTGAAAACGCTATAATAGTGTATGGTTTTAACGTAACACTTAGTTTTAATAGCAAAAAATAATTTAAAACGCCATGTTTGGCTATTTAAAACCCTAAACTCAGAACGTATTTTAAACCCTAAATTATAAACACAAACCTAAAGCTCAAATATTTTCCTATTCTAATCTTAAATCTTAAATTTAAATTTAAATTTTAATATTTTCAAATCTTATTTTCAATTCAAATCTTAAATCTAAACCTCAAACCCTAAATCATTTACATCTTTTCAAACCCAAAACCCTATATCCCTATTAAAACATCATATAAACACTAAACTTTAAATAAAAAATCCCAAATCTAATATTTCCAAGTTTTAATAAAACAAAAAACTAAAAAAAAATAACTATAAATATATGATATTTTCAACCTTAAATATAACCTTTGAACCCTATCACACAAACCTTTGCTTTAAAATCTTATATGTTAAATCTGAAATTCAATAGTTCTTTTCGTAACTTTATAATTGTAAATGATAATTTAGTTTTTATATAAATAAAACTAGTTACATAATAAAATTATAATTTTTAAAACATCTATTAAATAAAAACAATTTTGATTAGTTAATCTATGACTACTGATTCCTTTTAATCTTATCTCTTTCATCTTCTTTCTCACGATCTCTCGTCTCCTCCTCTCTCACTATCTCTTCAATCTTCTTGCTCATGATAACTCATCTGAAATTCTCCTCTCCCATCATCTCATATCCTGCAATCATCTTCTCCTATCAATCCTCCTCTTTCATCACCTATTCAATCCTCATCTCACGATCTCTCAAACTCGTCGTCTGTCGCAACGGGTTCAAGCTCACCACCATCACCATGACCTCGCTTCCTCCTCTTTGGGTTGTCTTTTCTTACGTGTTCATCTTCTTTTCATCTTTTATTTTCTAATAAAATCTATTATTTTTGCTCACAGATCTAGAATAATGATGAAAGGGATGCGCGCCAGAGGTGAAGGTTAACATAGCAGAGATGCACCGGAGGTGTTACGAACCAGAGACGGAGGTGTTACGAACCAGAGACGGAGGTGGAGGTAGATGTGGTTCAGAGCAAGGTGATTTGAGGCGGCGGCATGAGGAGGCGGAGGCCCAAAGACGCGGAAGCACCCAGAGGTCGAAGACGGCGGAGTTAAGAAGATTGGCTTAGTCATTTTTGTATTAGGTTTAGTTAGTAAATAGGTTTAGGTTAAATCTTGGTTTAAGTTTTTGGTTTAGTTTTGATTTATTTTCTAATGTGTATACCATATTCTTTTTGTAAACCAGTTTTATTATAAATCAGTTTAAATAATAAACACAATTTTAAATATATAAACCAGTTTAAATTTTAATTATGTTTTTATTTTTAAACAATTAAATTTCCATAAATAATTTTTAAAATAAAGAATTTTAATATAAGTAATAGCATTTATGACACGCTATTAAATAATATTTAATTGCAGATAGAAAAGCGCTATCGTATCGGAAGAAAAGATAGCAGCGCAAAACACCGCTATCTAATGTCCTTTACCTATTATGACGGGCGATGATACATCGTTTCAAAAACCGCTATAGTATCGTTATATAGCGTTATTCGTCCGCTATTAAAACGCATTTTTCTTGTAGTGGCAGTAGCTCAGTTTTGGTGGAGCCCAGGATGAAGCACAAAAGGCATGCATTGGAAATCATGGGATAAGTTATGTGTGCCTAAAGACAATGGTGGACTAGGTTGTAAGGATCTTATTGATTTTAACACGGCGATGCTTGGAAAGTAACTGTGGAGGCTGATTGAGAAGCCAAATGCTCTTTTTTCTAGAGTCTTCAAAGGACGGTACTACAGGAATGGTTCACCCCTAGAACCGATCTATTCACTCCCCGTCATATGGCTGGAGGAGTATTATATCTGCTAGATCTTTGATTTGTTAAGGACTAATTAAAAGAGTGGGAACAGGTTCATCTATTTCGGTATGGAATCATCCTTGGATCCCAGCCACTCGCCCGAGACCAGCAAACAAAAACCTTCAAAACAGTTACCCAGACCTCACAGTGGATTCCCTCATTAACTCGAAATCCCGAACATGGAACCTACAGGCAATTAGGGCTTTGATGGATCCTCATGACGTTAAAATTATTGAAAGTATCCCATTAAGTAGAAATCAGATCGAAGATAGGAATGGATGGCATTTCACTTATAACAATGAGAAATATTCGGTAAAATCAGGGTATCAAGTAGAACGGGTCTATCCTGATAAGAAAAAATCACCAGATTTTTATGGACCCACAGTGGATATACTAAAATCTTTCTGTTGGGAAGTGTGGTGCCCTTCGAAGATAAAGCATATTTTATGGAAATTCTTTCAGGTTGTATAGCGGTAATGAAAAACCTAAAAGCGAGAGGAATACAAGGGGATATATGTTGTGCTCGATGCGGAGATCCAGAGGAATCAATAAACCATGTGTTTTTTGAATGTCCTCCAGCACGTCAAGTGTGGGCACTAGCCATGCGACATCGGTTTTCCGAAACCGAACCGAACCGTCGGTTTTTGGTTAACCGAAATTTTTAAAACATATTCCAAAATTAACCAAATTCGATTTTTGGTTCGGCTCGGTTCGGCCTGTTCGGTTCAGACAAAATTCGCAGGGCTAGTGGGCACTATCTAAGATACCATCGAATCCCAATATTTTTCCTATTAGTTATTTTTTCGCTAACATGGATCATGTTCTTTGGAGAGTCAATCCAAAGATGGATGACCACCAATTTGCATGGATATTATGGTATATATAGAAAGGTCGAAATAACAAAGTGTTTAGCAATCTGGATATTGATCCAAGGGAAACACTTAAATTAGCAGAATTGGAATCAACACTTTGGGCTGAGGCACAGGTACTCACTGATCAAATGAGGGGGGCATCAGGTACAGACCAGACCCACACTAGCGACTTCAGGAAGCTGGTGCTTCATAGATGGTTCATGGAAAGATAAGGAACTATTTTCAAGACAAGGCTGGTATAGCACCTTACCGGGTTTTGATGGTTTATTAGGGGCTAGGAATGTAAGGGTATGTCTTTCACCTCTTCATTCGGAGGTGGAGGCTTTGATTTGGGCAATAGAATGTATGAAGAATTCAAGACAGTTTCAAGTTACTTTTGCAACGGATTGTTCTCAATTGGTGAAGATGGTTTCAGAACCAGAAGAATTGCCAGCATTTGAAAGTTATTTGGAAGACATTAAGCTTTTACAAAGAAGCTTTCTCAACTCAGACATCGTTCATGTATCTCGGACGGAGAACCTACAGGCGGATAGCTTAGCACACAGTGCTAGGAAACAACCATCTTTCGTCGTTCACATGAATGCGGAGTTACCGATTTCGTTTACAGAGTCGATATGAATTTGTGAATGTCTTGTTGTCAGAAAAAAAAAAAAAAAAAGCAAGTTTCCTAATTTCATGGGGGTCAACGGACCCTCCTCCTAACACACTGCCTCCGCCCCTTATTAATACAGCTTAACAATAGTTACTAAATGTGGAAAAGGAATCAACACATGGGCCATTTAATCTTCTCTTCAAAAGAAAATTCGAGAAAAAGAGATTTTGCAATGATTTTTGTATTCGATCAACTTGTTTATTCATCGTCGTACCAAGATGGCCTTGTTACATCCTTCTGTGACGGGTTAAAAATGATTGATTCAGTGAATACTACCAAGCAATCCAAACTTTATTTTCCGGATAAGTGCACCTGCAGTTTTGCTGGGAATAATGACAAGAAGTTGCTAAGGTATTAATATATGCTAGTGCGAAGGAAAATGACACTCATGCAAACATTCGTCACCATAAATTAGAAAGTAAGCATGGTAACCCGGAAATTGAGTGGATGAGGCCCACACGCTTCGCTCTTTTTCTTTGTTTCGTTAACATTTAGACATTTACCCACTTTATTAAGCAACTCTTTTTAAAACCATTTTATTAAAAATAAGTAAAGCAACAAATTATCCTGTCATTTCATTCTGATAAATATAATTAAAAAAATCCTCAAAAAGGCCAATATACTAAAAACTCGAATCACACTTCTAAAACATATAAAATGGGTTTACTTTTTTGAAAACTGTAGAAATTATTTACAGATTTTCGACTTATAAATTCTCCAAATATTTTTTTAACACTGGATAATTATGTTATTAATTACAAACAATGAGAAATATTACGTACATTAATTCTCTAAATATTTAGAGAATTTTAAAGAAAATTTCAATTTAAAACTACCATTTCTTGCCAAAAAAACATTAAATTGAAGACACAAAGAAACAATCCTCTTTGTATTTTATTAAATCATCTTTTGATCTTTCTTCCATCGATCATATCAAGATTTCTGGATCACATTTACACGATCGTCACGATGTATTCCGATTGAAGTGTTCTTTATATTACGGATATAGATAAAACTATATCTCTTATATATTTGGTTAAGTTAGTTATGTTAAACTCTCGACTCTGATTTTGTGATATTAAATCGGTTATTCATTTAGCATGCTGAACTTCATCCATGACAAAGTCCAATCTCGCTTGCGTGGTGGAGGAGCTACAACACAATCTTCTGTAGGCAAGGCGGTTATAATTCTTAAGTCAGTTGGGATTGCGCTACCGGTTTTTGCCATGTCATGCTTTAAACTCCCCAAGGATCTGTGTGAGAAGTTAACTAGTGTGATGATAGAATTCTGGTGGGGTGGAAGTGCTGAGAAGAGGAAGATCTCTTGGGTGGCTTGGAAAAATCTATGTAAACCGAAGGAACTTGGAGGAATGGGGTTTCGTGATATTGCATGGTTCAATCAGGCTCTACTGTGCAAACAAGCATGGAGAATATGGTCTCAACCTCACTCCCTGCTAGCTCGAGTTATGAAAGGCAGGTACTTTCCAAATGGGTTTTTCTTAGAGTGTGGCATAGGTACTCGGCCCTCGTATGCTTGGCGTAGCATCATGTATGGTCGAGAATTACTAGTGCAAGGTCTGATGAAGCGTATTGGGGATGGTCGTAGCACACATGTATGGTATGATAACTGGATTTTGCTCGACGTTCCTCGTCCCCCGCAGGGCCGGGCCTGAATAGAAGCCCATATGCCATGTCCTCTTCCACTGTCATACTGCTCAAGAAGTCTGGCGTTTGTCAGGTTTTCTGGTGCCTCCGGCGGGTTTCTCTACCAACTCTGTACTACTAAACCTCCAGTATCTCCTGCAGTGTAGCACAAAGCAGTCGATCCCACAACATCTTTGACTTCTGTTCCCTTGGATTTTATGGCATATCTGGAAAGGGAGGAATGAGCTCATCTTTGCTAATACGCGTCTTGGCGCAGCATCAATTATGGACAAGGCTCGGAACGATTACGATGCATGGGCGGAGGTTAATATTTTGAACTCTTCTCAAGTGAATGACGACGATGTTGATGGGGCTCCGATCGTGAAATGGGAGAAACCATGCCAAAGCTTTGTGAAACGTAACATTGATTCATCGTGGATCAATGAGACTGTTAACACTGGCGTCTCTTGGATCCTTCGTAATAACTCAGGGGAACCTATGATGCACAGTCGCAGATCCTTCTCCTCAATCCCTACTAAGCTTGAGGCAGAGCTCTTAAGTTTTACTTGGGCTATTGATTGTCTCTCAGACTTACGCTGTGATAGAGTGGTGTTTGAATCATCATCCTACCTTGCGGGTGAAGCAATCCTTATGCCTGAAAAGTTCCTTGGTTATCAAGACTTGTTGGGATATATCTGCTTCAAGTTGACTAACTTTAATCTATGGAACATATCCTATGTCCACCTTGAAGGTAATAGATGTGCCCATGAAATAGCTCTTAGTGTCACTAGAGACCACCGGTATCAATCATACATAGCTCGTGGTGGACCATTTTGGCTTCGAGCGTTGACACTAGAGGAGGCAACAGACGATACATGAAGTCACTGTGATGAAGAAAGATTCTTCTTGATTGGTCTGGTCGTTTTCTTCCTTGTGCTCTACGATCGCGCCTGTGAAGATGCGGACTACCTGCACCTGGACAGAAAGACCCTATGAAGCTCTTGTGTTATTTCGGGTCCTATTGGTTCCCTCTGTCCTTTAGTTTTTTATTTTCCTGTTGATGCTCCCAAACTTTGTTGGATCAAGTCTTGCTCTCCTTTTCTCCTAATGAAATGCTACTAAGAGTTAAAAAAAATGTTAGTCTATATTCCCTCCGTTTCATATTAAGTGTCGTTTTAGAGAATTTTTTTCGATATAAAATAAGTGTCGTTTTCGATTTTCAATGCAAAATTTATTAATTTTATGCAAAATTTATTTTTCTATTGGTTGAAATATGGTTAGGTGTATAGTTAATAGTGTTTTTTTATAAGAAATGTACAAAATTAATTGTTTTCTTAATCCGTGTGCCGAAACCTAAAACGACACTTATAATGAAACAGAAGGAGTATATAGGTTATTCATATACGACATCAGATTATCAACGTTACTATTTAAACTCATCATATTTCTACACATCCGTAGCTTGCGAATATCTTTACAAAAGCACTTGAACTTGAACGCAGATAGTTTTGACTTAGCTTTTTTCAAGTTGGATGTTAATCTTCGCTTTCCAATTTAAAAATCTGTATTACATATAGGCCTGGGACTTTTATCCGAGATCCGGATTCGATCCGAGATTCGATCCGGATCCGATCCGAAAATCCGGATATCCGGAGGGGCCGAATCCGGATCCGGATAATAAAATGTTGGATCCGTCAAAGCCGGGTCCGGATCCGGATATCTTGATTTTTTAGTCCGGATATCCGGATCCGTAAGTTTTATTAATAACTATTTCAAAAATAGTAATATCTATATATAAAAACTAACTTTATTTAATATATTTTCATTTTTATAATAGTATATGTAAATTTTATGTAAATTTTGTAATATTATACATAGAAATAATTAAAAACATTATATATTTTTTATTTATAAATTATTTTTAATATTTTATATATATTATTATTATAATTTTATTTATTTTAAGGATCCAAATTCGGATCCGGATATCCGCCGGATATTACAATTTTTAGAAGGATATCTGACACCCGTATATCCGAGAACCCCGGATCCGGATAAGGATAATAAAATTATGGATCAGCCGGATAAGGATCCCGATCCGGATACCTTAAAATTGCCCGGATATCCGATCCGTCTCAGGCCTTTACATATATATATATATATATATATATACGAACCTACTAGGCTACTACCACTGAAGTTAAAAGATAAATATTTTTATATATAAACTAAGTTAAGTGGCACATGTTGGTTCACTAAAGTTTCTTCAAAATAAATTAGACATTGAGGTTTAGGTCGTCTGAATTAAATTACACTTGATGGTATACTAAAAATTATGCCAGAACATTTTACCCCGACTCAAAAACCCGAACCGGAGCCAATATGAAAATATCCGACTTCGAATCCAAACAAAAATTTACAAGTACCTATTGGTCTAAAACTCTTCTACCCAAAAGAATCGGAACCGAAAAGAACCGATCCGAATAGACTCGACCCGATAAAAATCGATTCATACCCGACTTAAAAACATGAATATTCAAAATTATGATTTTTATGTTCTATTTTTTATATCTTATTTTATTTATTTATGTGAAATATCTTTTTGTTAACAATATTTGTTGTTATTTTGTAGTATTTTCAAGTAATATAAAGTTTTAAATGTCAAATTTAGAGTACAAAAATATTTTATTTTAATAGTATATTTAAGTAATTTTATAAATATATATATATATGAAAGATATTGACTAATTTTGATGGAGTCTGAATATTTTGTATCCTTTTCAGATCTTAAATACTCGAATCCGGTCTGGATCCGATACGGACCTGATATTTACGGGTACTTGGATATTTTAATTATAGATCCAAACAGATCCAGACCCGAGAAAAAATAACTCGAATCGAAAATTTACAAATATCTATTGGATCCAAATGTCTAAGATCCAGAAGACACAGATCCGAAAGTAACCAGCCCGAACCCGACCCAATCAAAGAACCGAATTCCTACACCTACAAAAAGTTGTACAAACTTGTATGATTATTAATTTTTTTTAAAGGTACCATTTTGTTTTCAATGTATTATATGCCATGGTGTTTTCCTATTAATATATCATGTAATCGTTTATATGCTCTTTGAAAATAATATATGTGAATATTATCTATCTTTCGGCTCTTGTGTGTTGGGCATTAATGTAAATAGCTTTCATTAGGGTAATGGAGAGAGAAAACACTCTGCCTTCTCTCTAGTTTTATCACCACTGCAAATAATGTTCTCCGGCCGGCGAAGTGGGCTTCCACAGCCACCGCCGGTCTGGTTTGTGTTTTTTTTCCGTTTTTTCGCTGTGCATGTCTTTATTCTGACTCCGGGATGAGGAAACTCCGTCAGTTTCATCGTCGCCGCTTAGATTCCGGGGGGTGGAGGTTTTCAAAGCCTTGCGTCGCCGGCTTTTGGATTTCGATCTTTATTCACTGTGGGTTATCTGTTACGGGTTTTTGGTTTGTCGGATTGACTTTCTTGGATGAGATCTCAAATAGATCGATTGATGCTCTCCAAGAATGAAAATAAGGCGTGGAAGGCAAACAAGATGGAGGTTCTGGATTTCTTAATCATGTGTCTGCCGGCTTCGTGGCTCTGGATGAGATATCGATGTTGATCGATGAAAGCTCTCCGAAGAAAGGAGAACGACCATGAAAGATGCATGTGAACCAGGTGGGATTCCGGTGAAACGCCGCTTGGTTTCGGCGGTGGAGAAGGAGTAGGGTTATGGTGACACGTGTTTGCCTCGCAGTTGAGGCGTAAACACGTGTTTTTGACGTGTCAGGTTGGTTTTTGTGTTGGGCTTACCTTTTATGGGCTTCTGTTTAATATGTTTTTATGTTGTTTTGAGTCTTTTTGGGATTTGGTTGTAAATATTGTCGGTCTTGGTCCAGTTCAGACCTAGACCCTTATAATAATACTATAGATGGAAAAAAAAATATATGTGAATATTATCTCTTCTTTGTCTCCACACCAGAACCTTCATCAAATGCATGTATACATGCATATCCGATCATGACACATACTGATATATCTTTCGGACACATGATTTAATAGAGAATAAGAGAAGTTAGTGAAAAGTAACATACTAAGAGAATAAAAACGCACCGTTTTGCTTAGAGGGAGATTTTGAAGACGACTGCGACTAGGGTTTTGCGATGGATTCGGCGCGGCCGCCGGGCTCATCTGAGATAGCTCTGGCTACGAGGAAGGTTCAAGAGGGTTCACAACAAGGGTCAGCAGGTTTGGAGAACGGTCAGAAGCGACAAGAAGGGGCTTCCCCCAAAATCGCGCTCATGGGTTGGTGTTACGACGGAGAAGAAGGTTTTGAGGAAGTACACCGTCGATGTCACAGATTCGGAGGGTCAGCTCAACGTGGAGATACCTGATGAAGTAGTATTCAACGTGAATCCCCTTTGTGAGGATTTTCTAACCGGAAAGTTCCTGGACACGGCGCCTCATATCGCGAGGATTCACGCTGTTGTGAACAAAATATGGAGAGATGGAGGTAGAGGGCAGGCAGTGGAAGTCTATGAGATCGACTCCACAACAATGAAGTTTCGAGTAAGAGACGCAGCTATGAGAGCATGAATCTTAAGGAGGGGGATGTGGAACATCGGAAACATACCTCTGGTGGATGTAAAATGGACTCCGAAGGAGCTGGAGGAGAAACCGGAAGTCAAATCGATACCGCTTTGGGTGCATCTCAAGAATGTTCCGATGAACATGTTCTCGTGGGAGGGCCTAAGCTTTATCACCAGTGCAGCGGGACACCCAGTGAAGCTCCATCCAGAGACAACGGCATGTTCCAATTTCAAGATTGCAAAAATCTTTGTTAACGCTGACCTATCAAAGGACCTGCCGAGGAAAATCAACTTCACAAAAAATGGGAAGTCATCACTGGTTGAATTTGTCTACCCATGGCTACCTGATCGCTGTCACACTTGCAGCAAATGGGGCCACACAGAGAAGACCTGCCTCATGAACAAGAAGGAAGACTTCCCAAGAACTGTCACTGAGATAATAGAAACTGGGTACATTAGTAAGAAGCAGGCAAACACAAATGAAGAGGAGGTAGTAAAGGACGTAAGTGGCACGGAGGAACCACATAAGAGGGGAGTGGAAAAACTGATATTGACAGAGGGAGATAAGGAGGTCGCAGTTGAAGATGATGTTGCTGGGAAAGTTGCGACTGAGGAAGAGGTTGTAGTAGGAGATGAAGCAGAGGAAGCTACAGCGGAGGAAGGGGAAATTGAGGAGGGAGAAGTTGTAAAGGGCTGGTCTCGAGTGTCCCCGGGGAAAACAAGCAGAAGCCCAACAGCAACAACTCCAAAGTATGGCCAAGAGAGAATAGCCACTCCATCGAGGTTCTCAGCGCTAAATGATGCAGATGATAACGGTGACTTGGTAATCAATATAGGCGAAAGCAACAGGGGGGAAACTGTAGTGGAGGAGGGTGATGAGGGAACCACATCAGAAGAGACTCAAGAAGGCAAGGAGTCTTGGAAAAACATTCTGAGGGAGGAAGATAAAGAGAATACACCTAGAGAAACCGTTGTGATCGAGGACCAGTTGGTCTTTCTAGAAACCAAGAGTTTGGCGGTGGGGCAAAACAAAGGGAATCAGAGCAATACTGAGAAAGAGGAACATCAAGGAACTGGTGTTGGTGGAGGGAGTTGTCTACGGCCTTCTCTTCCGAGGAGCTCCAAGACAAACCACAAGATCTTTTCTGAGCACACCAACAAGGACATTGACCTTAGAACTCAGGGAAAACGGTCTCGCAAATCATCTCAATGACTGGGTTCTTCTGGAACGTGAGAGGATTTAACAAGGAAGCTAAGCACAAAGTCGTCCGTCAATGGATACAGAATAAGGGATTGCAGTTTGGTGGTCTGTTGGAAACTCGAGTCAAGGAGAGCAAATCAGCTCAAATTGTCTCAACAAATTTTCCAGGCTGGTCATTTGTAAATAATTACGAGTTTAGTAGAAAAGGGAGGATATGGGTTCTTTAGAGTTCGCAAGTCAGAGTGACTCCGGTCTTCAAACCTGATCAGATAATTACGGTTTCAGTTCTTGTGGAAGGAGAAGACGAGGAGATTCTCTGCTCCTTTGTCTATGCGGAAAACACTGCAGAGAAGAGAAAAGAGTTGTGGGATGATATCAAGTCTCATCAGAATTCACCAATGTTCAAAAACAAGGAATGGGTAATAATGGGAGACTTCAACGAGATACTAGATGGGGATGAGCACTCCAGCTACCAAGATTCGGGTCTGACTACTCCAGGGATGCGGGATTTTGAAAGTGTTATTCAACACTGCAAACTACTCGACATGGGTTATCAGGGTCCGAAGTTTACTTGGTGCAACAGGAGGGGCGAAGGAACGGTTTGCAAAAAACTGGATAGAATTCTGGTAAATGAGACTTGGCTCAACCAACGAACCCAAGCTTATGGCATTTTTGAGGCGGGAGGATGCTCAGATCACCTTCGGGGAAGATTTCACCTCCGGGCTGAGGCAGTGGGTAAGCGCAGACCTTTTATTTTCTCAAATGTCATTGCAGAAACTCCGGAGTTCTTGGACACAGTCTCGGACTATTGGAAAGATACAACACCTCTGCTCCAGTCTACAACAGCTCTCTTCAGATTCTCTAAGTATCTCAAAGGCCTTAAACCTTTGATCCGAAGATTGAGCAAAGACAAGCTTGGAGCTTTTACGAAGCGGGTAAAAGAAGCTTACCAGGACCTATGCGAGAAACAAGAGAAGGTGATGTTAGACCCTACTCAAGGAAACATCTTAATAGAGCAAACGGCAGCTGAGAGATGGCAGAGGGTCTCAAATATTGAGGAGAAGGTCCTCAAGCAACGCTCTAAACTCCACTGGCTGCAAGTAGGAGATAGAAACAACAAAGTTTTCTATCAGAGAAATCAAGTGTTCTTCGGGGAACATTGTCACTTCCCAAGAGGAGATCAAAAACGAGGCTGAGAGATTCTTCAACGAGTTCTTATCTTTGGAACCTCCGGGTATGGAGGAGAAGTAAGTTGCTGATCTCCAAGATCTTGTACCCTTCCGCTGCAATGATGAGCAAAGGGCAATGCTGATAAAGCCAGTAAAAGAGAGCGAGATCAGGGAGGTGGTATTTCGAATGCTGAGCGACAAATCACCTGGACCTGATGGCTTCACCACAGAGTTCTTCAAGGCATCTTGGCCCATCATTGCTAAGGATTTTACAGTTGCGGTTCAATCCTTTTTCAGAAAAGGTTTCCTCCCCAAAGGTCTCAATGCAACGATCTTGGCACTCATCCCGAAGACGGACAATGCACAGGAGATTCGAGACTACAGACCAATCTCCTGCTGCAATGTCCTATACAAGGTCATTTCCAAGATTATAGCAAACAGACTGAAGAGCACACTCCCCCAATGCATCTCCTATAACCAGTCAGCCTTTGTTAAAGACAGGCTACTAGTGGAGAACTTGCTTCTTGCGACGGAGATAGTCAAAGACTATCACAAAGAGGACATCTCATCTCGATGCGCTATGAAGATCGACCTTGCAAAAGCCTTTGACTCGGTACACTGGCCATTCCTGCTGAACACCCTAAGGGCACTAAACATGCCTGAGGAATTTGTTCACTGGATTGAGCTCTGTGTGTGCACGGCTTCCTTCTCGGTGCAAGTCAATGGCGAGCTAGCGGGATTCTTCCAAAGCAAGAGAGGTCTGAGGCAAGGCTGTGCACTCTCTCCATACCTATTCATCATCTGCATCAACGTTCTCTCAATGATGCTAGATAAGGCGGTGGAGAACAAGCACATTGGCTACCACCCAAGGTGCAAAAACATTCTCCTATCTCACCTGTGTTTTGCAGACGATCTGCTAGTGTTCACTGATGGCACCAAAAGATCTGTCGAAGGAGTGCTGAAAGTATTTGCTGAGTTTTCAGCCATCTCAGGCCTCAACATTAGCTTGGAGAAATTCACTCTCTATGTTGCAGGCATATCTGAAGCGGTCGAAGCAGACATTCTAGTTTTCCATTCTCCTCCGGTGATCTACCAGTTCGGTACCTCGGGCTTCCTCTTCTAACCAAACGCATGACGGTGAATGACTACATGCCTCTAGTTGAGAAAGTTAGGAAACGAATGAGTAACTGGACAGGGAGGTTTCTATCTCATGCGGGTCGACTTCAGCTTATAACATCAGTCATAACTAGTCTTGCGAACTTATGGATGGCAGCCTTCAGATTACCTGGCAGCTGCTTGAAAGAAATAGAAAGGCTATGCTCTGCTTTCTTGTGGTCTGGACCGAGCTTAGAGACAACCAAAGCTAAGTTGAGATGGGAGGATGTCTGTCTACCCAAGAGTGAAGGCGGTTTGGGTCTCCGGCCACTGAAGGAAATCAACATGGTTCACTGCCTCAAACTTATCTGGGGAGTTTGTTCATTTGGCCCCTCCCTATGGGTACAATGGATACACTGCTACCTGATACGCAAGGGGTCCTTTTGGTCGATTAAGGGAAGCACAATCTCTGGCTCTTGGGTGTGGAGGAAACTACTCAAGCTCAGAGACATTGCAAAGCCTTTTCTGAAGAAAGAGATAAGGAGTGGGAAACAAACTTCTTTTTGGTTTGATCAGTGGTCTAAGTATGGTAACCATAAAGAAAGAATAGGAGATTGGGGAGTTATTGATCTGGGGATTTCTGAGAACACGACAGTGGCTGAGGCGTTGGGGAGACGCAGTAGAAGAAGACGCCATAGGCTGAGTATTCTAAATGAAGTGGAAGAGGAATTAAGAGTCCTTCGAAGTAGTGCTTGCCAGGAAGATGATATCACATTGTGGAGCCGATGACAAATTTGCAACCAATTTCTCCTCAAAGAGAACCTGGGAACAGATCCGAGGCAACCACCATACCTGTACTTGGAGCAAAGGAGTTTGGTTTCCCCAATCAACTCCGAAATACTCCTTCTTTCTTTGGCTTGCATTGCGTGGTAGAATTCAAACTCTGGATCGAATGCAACAGTGGATAACGGGACTCAACACCACCTGCGTCCTCTGTAACGACACTCAGGAATCATGCTCCCACCTCTTCTTCGAGTGTCGCTACTCAGAACAGGTGTGGAAGAAGCTAGTAGGAGGAATGATGCAGGAGGGATACACTGCAGATTGGACTGATTTAGTTGAGATTATATCCAAACCTTGGGTTAACCAAACGATGACATTCCTCATCCGCTACACTCTCCAAGCAACTCTTCATGCGATATGGAGAGAAAGAAACTTGCGTAGGTATGGTGAACAGCCACATGATGCAGCTCATTTGGTCCAGTTTATCGACAAGACAGTCAGGCTCAAGCTCCTTTCAGTCAAAGGAACATGACACAAACATTTTGAAGAGAGTTTGATGGTCTGGTTTGGGTCTAGATGAGATTGGTAGTTTGAATCAAGTCTCCATTTTTTGATTATTTGTACAAAAAATAAAGAAGTAGCATTTGATGTAGTACAGTTTGATTGAATAAAATTTTACATTCATTCAAAAAAAAAAAATAGAGAATAAGAAAACTGAATTGTAGTATATGTTCATGTTATTTTTCAATTAGTTTTGATACTTCTTTTCCATACGAAATGTCTTCTGAATTTCAAATTGGTTTTGGAGTCCTATTGAGTGTAATATACGAATTAATGAATAGAAAAATCAAACAATCAGTATTCATGTTAGTTATGTTATGTGTTAGCATTCGTTTTTGGGAACTCAAATATAACCATATAAATTCGGGAACAAATATCCAATTATGAAAAAAATACTGGTACAACTATAGAAGTATATATATTGTATTTAATGCGATAGAAAACAGAGGAATGGATAAGCGTGTCGTGGAGAAGAAGGACCAAGCAAAGCAAAGAAAGTAAATATATTCTGAGAAAATCCTTTAAAAGAACATTTATATATTTAAAACATTTAAATCTTATCCGTCTCCTCGAAATCGTCAAACTGTTGTAAGAAACCTACGAAATAGCAAACTTAAAAACAGACACATTCATAGATCCGCTTCACTAGACCACCAAAACGACAAAACTGATCACCGAGTTTAACGTACGAAAACCTGTCGGAGTAAAACTTTTTTCTGTTGTCGTCATGTTTGGTGGAGGAAGAGGACCCATGGGTGGCGGCGGAGGGATGCTACGCGCCGCTGGACGCGCGATGACGAGAACCGGCGTAGCCAACGGCGGAATTCAAGATCCCTTCGCTTCATCTCCGGCGTCTTCGTCGACAACTCCGGCTGGAAACGCATCTGTTGCACATGGTGATCATAAACTCGGATCTTCTTCTGGGTCGAACAACCTGACGCTTTCTGCCGCGTCAGGGTCGCTGTTGAATTTTCCGGTGGCTGCGACCACCGGATGGAGCGGCGGAGCTTTTTCGTTTATCAACTCCGGTGCTTATGAAGACTTTGAGTGGGTTTCGGAGGAAGGAACAGAGGAAGATGACTCTGTTTTTGGCTCTGTTCCTTCTGTTGATGAAGTCCATGATGCTGTCTCTGCTCTCCAGCAGTAATCATCATCTTTGTTTGTCTCTTTATTTGTGTGTGTTTGTGTTTGTGATTTGGTTGGGTGAGAATTTTTGAGGTTTGAAACTTCTATCAATGATTAGAATTGACTATTAATCTCGTACATGTGGATGAGCTTTAATTGGTAGATATTTTGGTGGTCACGAGATTAATCGTACGAAAAAGTAACAGAGAGAGACACGAGAAGGGTCTTGGCTTTGATAGATTTCCGAAAGTTAACTCTCCTTTTTCTGAGTGTGATTGAATTGTCTTGATTTAATGAACTAAGAGAAGATGGATGTTCTATTAACTAACTTTCGTTTTGTTTGCTTATGGGATTACTGTCCTCGTGTCAATTGTAACCCCACATAGTTGTTTTGTTTCTTATGAATTCTAGAACATGCTCTCTTGTTTAATGAGAACGTGAGTAACTGTTGATTTTTTTTTGTTTTCTTGAAGGGTTTTCGATGGAAGTTCGTTTTCTCAGCTGGTTAGAGACAAATACGAGAGCTATCCTGAAAATGGTGGGGGAAACCAGAGCCCCGTAGCGACAGGAATGGTTCATCAAGCTCCTTCATTTGGGTCTGATTCGGACTGGATGGAGCCTTCGGTGCAGCTGTGCCATTCAAGAGTCTTACAGCCTCATGCTTATGATCAGGTTTACAATGCTTTTGACCTTCTGCGTACCGAACCATCTGTCCAGGTTATTCTTATTCATTTCTTGATTCACCAAAATCAATTTCTCTCTTGTTTTGTTAAGTATTCTTGAATCTTACCAAAAATGTCGAGAAGAAAAGTTTTTCTTTGACTATTATCGAAAGTTTTGTTAAAAAAATTGTTGTGAATAGACGCGAATCAATTACAAATAAAAGAAGCAAAAACACTCTGAAATAAAACACTAGCAAGACAAAACACCCGTTTCAGAGTTATTTAATGGATTATGTGAATGAATAATTTACAATCCATTAAACTTAAACTCGTATTTATATAACCTCAAAACTCTATATACTTTTTCTTTTTAAAAAAACTTCCGTATCCACTAAAGAAACTCGGTTCAGTCCAACCAATGTGTCATTTTATTGATGCACTGAGATTTAAGTCACTCTATAATCAACAAGTTTAATGTTCAACTGGTCATTTTGTTGAATCATGAATTAAGGCTTTTTAACATTGTGGTGCAGAGAATGGTAATATCATTGTCATCTGACAAAGCAGTGTGGGATGCGGTGATGAACAACGAGGTTGTGAGAGAGATTAAGGATCTCTACAACAATGGCATAAGTCAAGGTATAGGCAGAACATATTGGTTAGTTTTAAGCCTTTAGTTTAGAGAGTTCTCAATGGCCTTGTTCGGTATTTCTGTATTCCTAATAACAGATGAGGAGATTTCGGATGAAACTCCCGGGGAGAATAACGCAGCAGTGGATTTCATAAAATGGGTGTTTGACAACACAATGGTTAAGGCCAACGAAGTGTTTAAGAAAATAACAAGGCTCGTCATAGAGCTCTTAAATAGTCACAATGATGACGGTGTTAACAAAAAGGGGAAAGATGCCAAGTTCAACAATTGGCTCGAGGAAAAGCTGAAGACTTCGGTCTTGCTCTCCATCGTGGTCATGCTGGTCGTTATGGTGTCCCGTGCCTGCAACAAGTCTTGATCGTTTCAAAATTTGTCGACAATACATTTCGTCTTAATACACTTTCTTTCAAGTCATGTTGTGGTTTGTTTTGGTAATGTCTGGTTTTGCATTCCATTGTTGACGTTGTAGACGGTGTACTCAGTTGCGCTTTCTGTCATAAAGAACTCTGAATAAGAGTTTGCTTTTCTATCACCAATACGTTGGAACTTCTACAACATAAGAACGAGATCGCAAAGAAGTTTGTAAGGTCTCTGACATATTATTCGAGGAAAATACAGCTCAACCTGGAGAAACAAATATTTTAAACATCACTGGTCAGGACCATTTCAGTAAAGATCATTGCGAGTATTGCTTTGGTCCATATAACTTGGTTGGGCCATCAAATTCCCTCTTGATATTGTTGTTTATATCATTAATGGGCTTTTGCTAAGCCCGTATAAGTGCCAGGAAGAAGCCTAACACGTGGAACTAGAGACTATTATCACCTTAATAATAAGTCAAACAAGTTAGGCGAACTCGGTACACTCGATTGTTTCCACTCCATTTGTCTCCATCTATCAAAAGTCAAAACTCAAAGCAGGCTAATAGCCTTTTTTTTTGTCTAATATTCAAAAATGAACGTGCTAGTATTCATTTTTAACACTACTGATTCCCTTGTCAAAAGAAAAGAAAAAAGATAGAAATATTATGCATAAAATGTCTTAATTATTACACTACATGGTCCTATTTATATAGGGAGATGATACCATGATCGGTTCCTGTTCTTTTGAATTTTGTAGATATGTTTCAGTTTTGCTGACCCTTTTATTATTATCGTACTTTATACTTGACCATACTCTATTAATAATAACGGTGGGTATACTGAAAAAAAAGAGCCGGTCACATATAAGCCAAACAAATTGATTATTACTACATATATTTAATACCATTATTGGCCAACCCTAATCTATATATTCATTGTTAATGCATATCACATGTTATCAGTACTAGAATGAATGATATTACAAGATAAGTGGTTATACAAAAGAAAAATTGACCAACAAGTGGTTATCCGGAAAAAAATAGCGTAATGATTCTAGAAAGTTACATGAGCTATTCAAGAATGTCATCCGGACCATATATATAGTGGTGTATTTAACTGAGTTCGAGATAATTTCTATTAAAATAATAAATTTATTGTTATTCAAATATAAATTTAAAAGTTATTTAAAATTCTGTGTTATTGAACTTGACATTTTGTAAAATATTCTAAAATTTACGGTTACTAGAATATTTTAAATTGTAAAATTCTAATGATTTTTGTAGTGTTTGGGGCGAATTTCTTAGTTAAAAATATTTTAAATTGGTGGAGTTCTGAGACAACCATGGAGTTTTGTAGATTTTAATAACATGTTATCGGACTGTCATATGAGAGATCTCCCTTTCATCGGTAATAACATGACTTGGAGCAATAAAAAGAAAGACAACCTTATACAATGTTGGTTGGATCGTGGTTTTGCTAATGATGAATGGCATGCTCTGTTTCCAGAATCTAAGATCACTTATTTGGAGATGATTGAATCTGATCACAGACCTGCTGTGATACAAATACGTAAACATTCAGATCATGGTCGCAAATGCTTCACCTTTGATCAGAGACTACTTGAGAATGAGGAATTAAGACCTATCATTGCAGAAAGTTGGCTCGGCTATGGAGATGATCTCAATACATCTTTTACCAATCGTATTCGACGTTGTAGACAGTATATCTCTGACTGGAAGAGACTAAATTCAACAAATGCAGCCAAGCGTATCCGCGAGCTTACAGAGGAAATAGACGTGGGCCATCTTGATCCTAATGTATCTTCAGATCATCTAAAAAGTTTACAACTAGATTTGGTGGACGCTTATAGGCAAGAGGAGGAGTTTTGGTACCAGAAAAGCAGATTGCAATGGAATACAAAAGGAGATCGTAATACACGCTTTTATCATGCTACCACCAAGAATCGACGAGCTCGAAACAACATAACTACAATTAAAAATCAACAAGGAGAAGACTTAGAGGGTAATTTGGAAATCTCTCAAGAAGCCATTACTTACTTTACTGATATGTTCTCTACCTCTGGACCATTACGAATGGAAAATACATTACCTTCTATACATTCAGTCATTACGCCTGAGATGAATGACAATTTGATCAAGGATATC
>NC_027748.1:12189212-12203889 GCF_000695525.1 Brassica oleracea var. oleracea
TAACAACAAATAATATAAGTTTTTAATGAGTATTCTTCAAATTTTTAATGGTTTATTGTTCTAAAGAACCTGCAGAGTTCTAAAAAGATGAAAACTCATTGCTAAATGTTTCTAGAGAGTGAACAGTAAATGGAAACTGATGTCTATGGTGGTGGTGAATTAGACCACGTATAGTCAAAAATATGTGCCCAAGTAATATAAATTACGGAAAATCGCATTAAAAACATTCAAAGCGGCAGTTTAAATTTCTAATGCTAGCAAATGTCAAAGGTCCCATAGAAAAAAAAAGAAAATTGAATTTTTATATAGTAAATGGACAAAACTCCACATATCGTAAAGTGCAACTAAGATATCGCGAACTAAACCCCAACCCCGATTATCTCGATAAAAAATAGCTGTATTCTTTAATAAAAGCTTCGGTATTCATCGGTACATGTTTTTTCTCCCGAGAGAACAAAATCTACATGTAGGTAACAACAAATAATATAAGTTTTTAATGAGTATTCTTCAAATTTTTAATGGTTTATCATGGTCGTCAAGAATCAGGAATGGGCTGGATTATTCGAAATAAATTTGGTATAGTTCTTGACTGTGGAATATGCAGATTTGAAGGTCGAAGTACAGTAGAAGAAGGTGAATGTACTGCATTAATTTGGGCTATTCAGGCAGCTTACTCATTGGGATACAAGAAAGTAATCTTCGAAGGAGATAATATACAAGTCACAAGATGTTTACAAACTGCAAGCATTAACCTACGATTGGAGAATTATCTAAAGACTATCTCGGCTTGGAAATTTCATTTCCATAACATCAGGTTTATGTATCGTAGTAGGTCTGCAAATTCATGTGCAGATTTGTTAGCCAAAAAATCTTTAACATCTGATAATGCATGGAGTGTGTTCCATACGTGTCCTCCATTTTTGTATAACAATGTTATGACTGATCTTTTAATATAAACGGAACTTAGTGAGAAAAAAAAATATTTTAAATTTTATGATTTCAAATGAGATTCAATTAAAGTTTAACAAAAATTGTATTAAAATCTCTAATCATATAAATATTTAAAAATCACTAAAAATTAAATCACCTCAAACTTAAAATTGAACACACTATCCATAATACTTTCACTTTGGGAACAGACTTTATCTTTAACGGAAGAAGGTTTCCCTCTACACTTTAGATGTCTTATTAATACATTCATTAAAGCTTGGTTAATAATTTAGTTTTAACATGTCACTACAGTTATAATATTTCACTGTCGGTGGTTTCTCAACGAATTTCGATTGAACGATATCGGTTCTTGAACGTAATAAAGATAGCGGTGAAGTCTATGTAAGACATTAACATGAACTTGCGTTAAAATTTAAGAAAAACTATTAAATTGACTATTAGACTTTCAAGAATTATACAAAATTGAGGATACCGCGTTGACCATCACGCGACATGTTGTTAATCAAGAGAAATGGTTGATTAATCTACTACAGTCCGTGAAAACTAAAAACTCATTTACGTAATTGATGTTACCAAGTCAAGAAGATTAAGTTGCAGTCAACCATTTTGGGCGTTAAACAAGGGCTCTTCGTCATTCACTTTCCAAGTTTAAAATTTTAACAAAACGAGGACTAAAATTTAGTAGAACTATGAATATCAAGAACTTACCGCAGCTAACCGATAAGCAATTATTAAATGACCATTTTAACGATTCTTTTCCCCATATTTACAGGCTAATAAGCTTATACGTTTTCTAACATAAACATAGAGATACAAAAAAAAAAAAAAAACTAGAGACTAAAAAAGTCGCTAAGCAACAAAAGAGAAACACATGGTTAAGAATTAGAGTAGAAGTAACAAAAAGAAAATATTTTAGGCTTTAGCTCAAGAAAAGAAAATGAATGAGACTGGCATGGGCATGAGCATGAGTATGAGCATGATAGGCATAATGGTGTCAGTTTTGGTTTGGTCTATTCATTAATGGGCATAGTAATTAAAGTTGTAGACCAATTCGAACCTATACATTAACTTCACGTTTTCATTACATTTGAAATGTAACTTATTAAAAATTCACGTAAACAAACTTTTTGCTACCAAAGAAAAACATTGAGATTGGAACTGAAAGTAACTCATACAGGCACAATAATAATATGACATTTTGACATAATCAGTTTACTAAGAACTGATGAAACTCATACTCCTAGCATGAAAAATAAAACTAAGATAATTAAAGTAAAATGCTAAAAAAAATGAAAGTAATATACAACATAACAGTTAATGAGAAACTAAAAATGGCCTAAAACTGAGACTGAATCAGGTCCTACATCTCTGTCCTAATTTCAAGGCTCTATTTCTTCAAAAACTTGGTACAGCTTGTGGGGTCTTAACAGGCTGGTTTAAACCGGTTGTGTTGTCATCGGTCGGCTCTTTCTTACGCCGCATCTCTATGACTTTGCGGTGGTGGTTGGAGTGGAGCTCACTCGAAAAGGTCGGGCTACAAGCGGGTCTGTACTCCGGTAGTAACCGACCCGACTTATACCTAACACCGCACGCATTGCAAAGCGTCTTAGCCCCCTTCGGTCCCGCTCTCCACTGCGGAGTTTTCTGTACGCCGCAGTGACTGCACCGTCGCTGCGGCTGCTGCTGCAACTTAGCGCTGAAAACAGACTCTGCCGACCTTTTCTTGTACTTCTTGGGAACGGGAAGTTTCTCGGACGAGAAGTCAGGCTCGAGCAGCTCAGCACCGGAGAACCACTGGCTTGAAAGACCCGAAGAGGAGGAAGAGGAGGAGGTGGAACTCGAGGACGAAGGACCCGACGAGCCAAGCGACCAGGCCTTGAGTCCATTACGGTACCGTCTGCTACGGGCTTTGGCTGGAAGAGGAGACTTGAAACAAGACTCTTCAGAGGCCGGAGTCACAGGGTGTTTCCGGTCACCGGTTAACCACGCCGGTTTTTCAGCCGGTGTTCCGGTGAGGTTAGGAGCCGAATATTCCGTGAAGGAATCGTCAACGAAATGGGACAGCCACTCAAGGTCCGCTAATTCATCCATCTAATAACAAAAAAAATAAAAAGAAAATATTAAGGATTAATTATCTCTGTAATTTGGTTTAAGGAAATAAAAAAGAATTACCGGTACGGGGAGTTGGTTTGAAGGGAGAGAACCAAACTCGTTTCCCGGGGGAAGTACTTCTTCGACGTCGTTTGGTTGCTCGGAGGAGACACAGGGCAGAACCTCTTGTTGAGCCTTGGGTTCAGCGGCCTCTTCTTCCTCGACGAAAACGTCGTCGTTTGACAAGTCAAGTAAGTCGTCTACGGAGAAATCTTCGGAGGAAAAGTCATTTTGAGCGGCTGTTACAGCGAGAAACTCTTCGTAAACCGGAGGAGTCGTTTTCAAAGCCATCTCTTGTCTGATACTGCTCTTCAACCCAGCTTCCATACGTTCCATTTCCTGTAAGAACAAAAAAAACTTCAGCAAACATGAAAAAACGAAAACGCACCCAAAAAAAACGTTACTTTCATTCCCAAAGCAAACGCAAAAAAAAAAATCAAATAGATATTCAGTGACGAGATGAAAAGCCCTAACAACTTCTCTTAAAATTAGATAGATATTAAAAATACCTAATAGACAGAGGGGGAGAGAGAGAGTTGTCTGAGAAGAAGAAAGACGAATGAGCGGTGTGGAGAGAGGAAGAAGAAGATGAAGAAGGGATAATAAAAGAGGGAAAGAAATATCATTTACTCGTTTTTATTAAACCTCTTTAGGTTAAATATAAAATGACAGTTTTTTTTTTTCTTATTTGCGCTCATCTCGGGAATTACTTTCCTTCCCGCTCAGTGGTTTTGATTTTGCACTAATTTGTTAACATAAATAATAAATAAAACAAAAAGTTATATGTGTCCATTATTAAATTAACAGTGAGAGGAAATGACCATAATAACCTTAAAAAGCAATAATGAAGAAAAAGCATGTCTTCGGAGTAAAGGTTAAGTGAGAGAACTGAAATGATGCAGACAAATGGCGGGCCAGCTTTTGTCCTTACCACGATAAAATGATTCCTCTTTTTTTTCCTCTCATTATCCTTCGGACTAAACCAACATATAAAATTATTATTCTTCATCTAATATACATTCTATCGTGTTACAACAAAAAAAAAATATATATACATTCTATTAAGACAAATAAAAGGAAAAGTATCTGTGCAGATTCCAACCTTTTTTTCTCTGTACTAAATTGGTTTAGATTCTCTTCGTAGTTACTATTTTTTTTTTGAACAAAAATCTATATTAGTATTTTATCTCTATAATATATATATATATATTTTATGTTAGTATCTTCCCAGTTGAAAATGAGTGTTTAAAATTGTTTTTAAACAGATTTTAATTGGTTGTTTAGATAAAGGGTTAAAGCGTTCTAAAATTTTGGTGATACCTTTTTCCAAGCTAATGAAGGAATTTGATATTCGAATTTAAGGAATAAGGATTATAGATCATAGAGTAGTACATCTATATAATCTTGAAAGTAATAATAATAAAATCTTGGGAAATTTAATGTTATGGGTAAAAGAAAGAAATAAATTTGATGATGTGTCGTGCTCTGTTTAGTTATGTCTCACACATTTGACGTGGTCGAACCAATCAGAATTTCTTGATAGCTAATATACATTGTTTCCATACTGACTTTTCCATAATTATTTTGAAGGAAATGAATAACATATATGTCTAAATATACATTGATAGCTAATATACATTGTTTCCATACTGACTTTTCCATAATTATTTTGAAGAAAATGAATAAATGTTTAACTGTATATATGTCTTACAAACGTGAATGAGTTCGAGAAAATATTTTAAACTAAACTATTAAATTATCTTCGACTTGCATGTCGGCAGAGTATGCTTATTATCATTTTTTTTTTTTTTTTGCTGAGCAGCTGTTTATACTGTAAAAGAGTTTAAAATGTCTGAAATGCCAAATTAAGAAGAAGAAGAAGAAAAGTAATAGGGAATGTGACAGAGAATGAAGAAAGAAGACCTAGACGTCCCACGAGAGTTGTTCGCCACTTTTGAATTTTCCGAACCAGTTAAGACGTTTCAGTCAGTCTTCAGTTTTGTATGGACCATTCAAATAATTTTAACAACTTGAACCCAAAAAATGATACTATATAATATGGTTGCGGGTTTGTTAATTTTTCATCATAAGTAAATAGTTTGGTTGTATTATCCCCTCGGGAGATTTATTTTTTTAAATATCAAATTTGAAAACTTGGAGCGGCCCACAAAATGGGTAGTTGGAGCGGGAAATCATTCAATTTTGTCACATATTGACTGCTCAAGCCCGTGGCTTCTAGTACCTTTCACCTTACAAACTTTTCTTATATTTAAAACAACAATCTGCCACACAAACCAAAAAAAAAAAAAAATTTGAATGAAAAACGATTACTGCCAATTTGGGTAAATCAAGCTGTATTGCATGTTAGAAATACTAATACGTTTTTGACCATAGGACGTTGGTAGTTCAACTTCATATTTGTCTTTGTTTAGAATTTCAACCCCTGTTTTCCTGTTTAATGAGAATTTGTGGCAGTGGCGAACATACGTTATGCCGAGAGGAGGCAGCTGCCTCCACAAAAAATGTAAAAATAAATATATTTTCATCAGAGACAAGTTTTCCATAGCATTGGTGGTTCCAGTCATCCCTTTGCCCCCTCTATCACCGTTCGAATCTCCTCCTAACTGTTTCTTCCTTTTTATTTATTTATGCCCCCACAATTTTTTTTCTCTAGATTCGCCACCGATTTGTGGTAACTCTTGATTCTTGCTAGCGCACCAAAAAATTTCACCACTAGGAATAACGCGATGAATGTTTTAGTCTTATGTTTTGCTCACCATCGTGTACATGTGGTCGAGATGATGTCCGGAGCATGCAACAAGTCTTGATCGTTTCAAAAAAAAATCTTGGACACTACTTGTCTAAAACTTTCTTTCAAGTCATACCGTGGTCTGTTTTGATCATCTCTAGTTTTGGCACTCAGTTGCGTTACTATCATAAAGAACTCTGAACGTTTCAAATTGTTAAGAATGTTTGCTTTCACTCCCCAATACCATTGGATCTTTTACAACACAAGAAGACATAAAGAAGAGGTTCTACGATCACGACTGGTTTGTAGTTAAAACAATCTAAGTGGACAATACTACTTACTACTCTCTTCACATATTTTACGAACAAGACCCACTGCGAGTAGAACAGCCATTCACTTGTGTATTTGCATGTCTGGGTCAGAGTTCAAAAGAGACTCAACATCGGGAGTAACAGTCGCAAACTTCGCTGAAGAACCAATGCGACAGCAGTTCCTCTCTTTGCCGTTGATCGCTGCCACATCATTATGAAATACTGTATTCGGACCTGGCGACACCTGCATTTATGTTTAGAACTAAGAGTTTAGAGAGCTGATGAAGAGCTACAAGCAGAGTTCATTTAACTTGACATGTGTGTGTTCACATATATTAGGTAAAAATGAATTAACTCACATCATAGAGGACATCTCCAAGTTTCAACTTGACAGTACCGCTCTTGTAAACTAGCATTTTGCCCATGAACCCCTCTGGTAAACATTCAAAAGGGCTGCTTCTCTCTGATACAGATCTCTTGGCGGTCGGTTGCTTCGTTACAGGGAGACAGTCCGGGATCTTAAAGAAAAGCATCTGTTTTTTGCAGTGTTGTCCCTGCAGGCAGCTCAATCAGTCAAAAACTCAGTGAAGAGTTCATATCTACGTCAATACCAACATGTTTACAAGTTCATTACCGATGTTAGACCGAGTTCTTCTGCTGAGTTGATGCTGTTCTCATCATAATGAAGGTGTTTAGCCACGTTCCCGAACTCCTCCTGGTCAAGAAGTTCTACAACACAAAGAGGTGGTCAAAAGCAGATTGCAAACACATTAACAAAGCTGAACATTGAGATTCACATCAGAGCGTACCTGGATCACCAGAGTTAGGTTTTCTCAAAGGAAGAACAGTAGGATAGTAAGAGTTTTGATCCTGGCACATGAAAATGAGAACCAACCTTATGTCACATAGACTAAGACAAGAGAGGGAAAATAAAGATTTTTATCTGGGAGATTCTAGTTACCCAAGGTTCAACGTAGTCCTGCTCGATTCTGGTAACACAAGTATGAATCTCTTCTACATCTTTTCGAGCAGGAGGAGAAGAAACAACAGGAAGAATAGCAGCAGAAGAAACAGTTGTAGCAGAAGAAGAGGGATTCACATCAGAACTTTGCTTATCATCTTCTTTAGGAACCCCAAACGACTTTATTGCAAGTGACGAAAAGTTTGGTTGGAATGCAACCTCAACCGAAGATGCTGCAAGATTTCAAAAAGTTTTCAAGAACGATAGATACCACCACCTTCCTCACAAATGATTCTCGGATAACCACATATACAGAATTCTACATTATACATCAACGAAGAACGAAAATAGTTATTACCTTTTGGTTCAGTTTTAGGTCTCCTCTGGCCAATCTGCAACAGCAACAGAAGCAAGCAGGTTTCAACTTGGAGCATTTGGGTGATAACAACTAAGCAGTTATAGGGTTACAATCAAGTATAATCAACACATGTTACGCGTCATGGACCAACTCATTTCATAATAGAAAGTTCTAAAAAAACAACCTTAAACCATTTGGTGCATATTTTATATATTTACTAGCATTATTTGCTGCATTTTAGCTAATAAATCAAATAACAAGAAACTTAACCAAAGCAAGGATGTGTTCTTTGGCTAAAGATGAAGAAAGCACACCGTTTTGATGCCATATGTTAATAAATATAAAAATAATCTAATGTGTAAGATGTTGAGCTATTTTAAATAATTAAGGAAAGTACTACGGTTAGATTAACTGTTAACTAATCTTGTTTCCAGGGAAAATAAAAAAAGGAAAGCAGCAAAGATTGAGAAGATAAACTATACATACGCCGATACGTTTAGCGATCTGTCGTGCTGCCTTTTTATTCTCTTCCTCGGCCTCAGCAGCTTCACTGTTTGTGTGTGTATGTTCAGAGAAAAATATATATAATTTTTTTTTTTTTAAAACATGTATAATTCATATGTGTGTATATAAGTAAGGATGCAAAGAAGAATTACGTTTTGGAGATAGGAGGGATCGGCCGGAGAGAAGGCGTCGGAGCTCTTGGTTGAAACCTCCGCTGAGGAGAAGGCGAAGAGGGAGAGAAATTTCAGTGAAAACCCCAAATTTTCACGGCGAAATTTTGAGCTGAAATTTACAGGAGGGAATGAGAAGATGGAATCAGTGTTTACCTTGGACTTTACGGGAACCTGAGAGCCTGAATCCATGGCAGTGGCTGGCGAGGGAATCGGAAACGAGAAAAAAAAATTAGGGATCTTGTGAGAAGGAGGTTTCGAACTCGGGACCTCCGAAAATCTGAAATGAGAAATTTCCAAGCTACCTAGGAACACTTTTAAAGTTCAGACTGTTGATAAATTTATAAATACTTATGTGTGATCATGCTAAGGTACAGCTTTTACCTTTAACATTTTTTTTTGTTGTCTCATTCTTCCCAACTATTTATCCACTTATTTGTTTTTAGAGATCATATGCATGAATGATAAATATGTATCATGTGTTAACTATCGCTTGAACTATAATTTTCCGTATACTTTACTTGTTAAGAACTTTTATACATATGTGTTTTAGCTTTGGGGATTAGATCTGAGAAAAGGTCAAAAATAGTCAATTACCATTCTGAAATTACATGGTTTGAATGTTTGATCAAACATCTTCAGATCTTCCAAACCTAATGTTCGTGGGCTTAATTTTTATAATTTCTTATACCAGTTTTTGGTCTTTATTATTGGTGGAGAGAATATGGACTATAGAGTACCAGTTTGTACATTGTATAATGTAATTAACATTTACGTACACATTGAGATACCAGAAAAACCACTATTATCAATTTGCTGCAAATGTTTTCTCTGTTCTACGATCTTCTGGAGAAAATGAACCTTTAAGCTACTCTCCTTTGCCTGTTGAAAACGAAAATTTCACTCCTTTAGCCTTTTAATCTTTCAAATTCTAATTCAAAATTAATTTAGTAATCAATCAAAGGAGTGGATGATTTACCGCACAGACAGGAACAAGGAAAAAGCCTCATCGCCAGCTCAATGGTGTCATGGGTCCTCAAAGAAAAAAAAATATTTGATTTTTAAATTATTATTTTTCTTTAAAAAATCTGATAGATATATGTTTTTTTTTTAAAATACCAAAAGTATTTTTAAAAACAAATCTATGGAAATAAAAAATAGTTTCATATACAAAAAATTTAGACTCCTTTTTTAAAAATCAGGTTTTTATCTATTAATAAATAGGAGGACAACAAATTGGGCCAGAGACGGTCGCACTGCTCGTCCCCTATCTAAGCCGGTCCTGAAAGGCTCTTCTCCAACTCTTCAAAATATAACAATTCTTGTTTGAATATGCTCAGCAATTCTGTCATCTCATATAGGATTATTTCAGTCTGCTGATATTTAATTACATAAACATTCTTAAATCAATTCCTTCTTCATATAAATAAACAATAAAATTATGAAAAATATCTTAATAAATAATGTGGAATTACTCGTGGGAGAAACTTGATGACAATATCTTCGATCTCATCCATAACTTCTATAGCTCCGACCATTTCTTCATGTATAGACACCACATCTACTACCTGTACCATCCACACTATTATTTCGTCTTTCTTAGCAAAACGTAAAATTTTCCACACTTCATCTTAAACGATTCTTTTTCCCAAGTAAGTGAAATTATCTTACCGTTGCACCATGTAGGAGGGGTACACGAACAGACAAAGCGTGCAGTTTTTGAGTTAGCTTGCTCAACGCTTCACAGTTCTTCGCATCCAATTTAGACCACTCGTTGAGTAAAGGCCTTTGGAGGCTCAGAACTTGACTTAAAGTCATGTTCGTTTTATAACCGCCGTTTTTAGCGGCAGCGACCAAAAATCCAACCTTTTATCACGGTAATACAGACGCCGGTGAGATATCGCTGACCTATTTTTCAGCCGCAGAGTCAACTATCGACAAGTAAAAGAGACGCTGAAATTATCAGCGACACAAGCGTCTCGTTTTTCAGGTCTCCGGCAATCCAGTCGCGTCTACTTCAACTTTTGATTATATTATTTTGGTCTCCGTCGTAGCACAATTTTTTTCGCTGCCGCTAGACTCCGCGTTTACGAAACGAACATGGCTTTAGTTTAATTTCTTGACGTAGCCTTTGAACTTCGATTAAATTTTCCACTACGTACTTCCTCATTTTGTATATCCTAAGCCAAACCCAAAATAATTGGTCCTGAAATAAATCACACAAACATATTGATATATTCGATGCATATTTACATTTTTTACACTTTTTTACAAAATGTATAACACGTTTGTACCTCAACGTTGACCTTAAGGATACTGGCTTCTGCTCTTGCGTTAATAAACCTAAGTTGAATTAATCTGTTGTGTAACATCCTAAACCGGTGATACCTTTCCTCTTGTACCGGAGATATTTTCTTCTGTGCCTTGAAGTACTTCAAAACTCCTGCCACGGCTCCACCGCTTCTCATCTTGGCGTTGCTTACCGGTGACTCAGGCGGCGTGTGGCACATTGAAGTCGCCGGAGCTGAGCTGGAGGAAGAAGTTTTCATCGTTGAAACTCTTCCTGGAGACAACGCCCACGCAGATGGTGAGCTAGCTCCTGGTTTTGCACCTTTAGATGAAGTGTAACTACGAGGGCTTCCACGCTCACGTTGCTCCAAGAACCGAGCAAACGCCTCTTTGCTTCTAACGTTGTTCACCTCGTGAGATCTTGACGCGCTGTTTCTTGCTGGGATCATCTCGCTGGATCTCGGGTTGGTGGGTCTGGAAGATCTTGTTGTGGATTGTGATCTGCTTAAGTGCTTATCATCACACGTTTGCTTGAATTGGAAGGAGAAGAGGAAGAAGAGGATGAACAAGAAGGCGAGTAGGAGGTTACACTCCGGCTCCGGTCAATATGCGGCGACGGAGGCCGAACTCTGCGATTAGTGGTGGTGGTGGTTGCCATTCTCTTTGATTTTTGTTTCTGATATCTTACGGTTGAGATCGATCATGCAATATTAAAGCCGGACAATGTACATCGGACAGTATAAGCTTATGATATAATATAATGTTTTGTCAGGGTTTATATAAATCAAATATCTATACTTATTTGATGACTTATTTCATGTGTGATATTTTAAATAGACCATCCCTAGAAAGTTGCTTACATTATTTTTTTTTGTATTTTGATAACAATATCCTAACAAGATATTTAATTATATTTTTATTCCACCCAAATATTATTAATAATGGATAATTTCGAAAATATATTTATTCCATCAATATATAATTATAGTTGCATATAACCATTTATAATCTACTTAATAATAATAACATTTAATTATTCTAGAGTTAATACCTGCATATGATCTAATTAATAATAATAACAATTATATAACATTTATTATGCAAATAAAATAATGTTAGAATTTCACCATGCAAATAATAAAATCAAATCAAATATTAAAATCCAAACACTATTTTATTTTCATAATAAGTGTTATTATTATTAATTATGTTATACATTATACATGTATCAATATTTATATAGATGGTGTGTTATCAAACATGCATTGATAAATATATAATATTTTAAATATATATATACTGTAGTGATGAATTTTTCATGCGTGGTTTTTTCTTTTGGACCATTCTTTAAAATTTTATCAAATTTTACATGAATTAATTATAATATTTATATTTTAATTGAATAACAATAAATATTTTTAAGAAAGTTCTAAAAAATCTTTTTAAAATATTTTCGGAATCAATTTAAATTTTATATCCAAAAGTAATTAATTTTAATTTTAGTTATCATAAACTATAATTAGAAATTAAAATTTATTTAGTTTTGATTTATATATGAAAATGTAAAATTATATAAAGTATTATAATTATATATTCACTGATAATAACAATCTAAACTGATTAATTTTCAAAAATAAAATTTACAAAGATTTTGTTAGAAATATTCATTTCTATTTCAAATTAAAAGAAAATATTTTATCCAACTTAATTTATTTCTCAAATATGATATTTACTACAAACATATTTTGAAGTACAATGTATTATAGTTTTTCTTTAAAATAAATTCTTTACAGTATCTCAAAAAATATATTTTCTACTATATAGATCCAATTTAATTTGCTTTCATATAAATTTAAAATAAAAAGTACATAAAGTAATATTGTTACATAATAAAGTTTCCAAAATAATTTTTGTTACAAAAATATAAAATTTATAGTAATGATATATAAGCCACGTAAACATAGCTATTATAGAATTACATAATATATAACACTAAATTACGTTAAGTTATTGGTAAATTTTGTTATATAAACTAAAACATTTTAGTATATAAATAAAAAAATCTGCACGGTTGTGCGGGTCAAGATCTAGTGTTTATTAACGCTTGGGGGTCGTAGGAGTTGAGAGCACGTAGAGGCAGGTATGAACACTTCTGCATGTAAGCCTATATCTATATAATTTGATATTTGATAGTGTTTTTTTTTTCCTTTTCATCCAAAGGCTATTCTAGTACTCAAACTTGAGCTGGCCTAGGTAATCAGACCGGAATAAAACAACCAATGAAATAAAGTATTCTATGGAAAGACCTCACAGTCTTAGCTAAGAAATCTGAAATTTGATTTTGCGCTCGTGGAATGAGTAATCTTGAAATCTGGGAAACATATCTTCAAAGTCTCTATCCTCTCCAATTATGTCGCAAAGCTCGGCCAAGCATGAGGCTCGTTGATTATTGCAATCAAATTCTTGCAGTCCGTTCTAAAGCTCTGACAAGTCGAATAATGGAGCATACTCTCCATCGCCCATCTCAGTGCTTCTATCTCTGAATGTAAGGCAGATTCTCTTCGAATATGATTTCGTGTCCCCATAAGTTGAACCTTACCCAAGCTATCTAGCCAGACCCATCCATATCCACTAAACTGTGCAGTTGATGTCCATGACCCATCTATCATGCAGATATTCCTCAAGCTTAAGACTTGAGGTTCTTCAATATTAAGGTCTTGTGGAGTTGTTGGTATTATCTCATTTGCGTTAAACCATGCTTGACACTCACTTTCCGTACAGCGAACTAGCTCCAAAGGATCCATGTCTATTCCCCTAAAGAGTTTATCATTTCTGGCATTCTAAAGGTACCAAATTATCCAGGGATATGGGCCTCTGTCTAATTCTGGTTCAGCAATGCTGTTTTCTCTCCAGAAGAGATAATCCATATTGGCATAGATGCTCGGAAGAGGAAAGACATCTTGACTCGTTGGTGTCGCTGAGAGAGACCAAGCTTGTAAAGCTGGTGGATATTCAAAAATTGCATGAGTTACAGATTCTTCTGGCTCTCCACATCGTAGACATTAGTTGTCACATCTCATGTTATGCCGTACCAGATTCCTCGTCACTGCAACATAACCAGTTATCAGTTGCCATATAAGATGACAAATCTTTTGTGGAGCTTTTATCTTCCAAGCAAAGGCTTGAAGCTTTGTTATACTAGGTTCCAGAACCTCCTTTTCTTCATCAGCCTCTAGTAACTTCCGAGCTACCCAATATCCTGATTTGACTGTATACTGTCCATTTTTAGTATAGTTCCAGCAGAATGTATCCCGACGATGAGTGGTGTTTATGGCCTGACTCCTTATGTAGGTTATATCAGCAGGGTCAACATAGTTCTCCAGTAGCCCAACCATTCCTTCATATCTTGGTTAATGAGATCACTGACTCTTATGTTTGGATGCAGCGCTAGCGCCACGGGCCGTGCTGGTCTAGCTGGTGTTGTCGGGATCCAAGGATCCTTCCACACCTTAACCTCATGTCCTGAATGTACCTTATGTCTGATTCCCAATAATAGTAGCTTTCGTGCTGCTGAGATACTAGCCCACACATATGATGAGCTGTTTATAGAGACTGTTCGTAAAGGCGAACACATTCTGTAGTATCGTCCCTTCAATACTCTAGCCACCAGTGAATCAGGGTATTGCACTAGCCTCCATAATTGTTTTGCCAGTAAAGCAAGGTTAAACTCATGGATCATACGGAAACCAATCCCGCCCTCTTCCCGTGGTCTGCAGACCTTTTCCCACTTTGCCCAGTGAATTCATCTCTTTGGGGGGTTTAAACTAGGGATGTTAACTACAGGGTTAGGGCTCAACCCTCTTTTGTTTATTATAAACCCAACCCTATTTTAATGCAGCCCTATTTTAACCCTATTATAATCAAGGGTTATGGCTGGTACCAGGGTTAACTCATTTAATTGAAAAAAATATTTCATTTATTTTTGTTCTTAAATTTTAAAGATAAAACTAGAAAAATTAAGATATGATATGATTCTTTCCGCCAATTTGTTGAGCATCAAAATCAAAAGTTTTCCTCCCAAAATCGCAAAATCGAGTTTTTGCTCCACAATTAAGAATAAAGTTTTTCCGTCAAAAAACAAAAATTGTGTTTTTTTCCGCCAAAACCTAATTTGAGTTTTTCCACCAAAACCACAAAATCAAGTTTTCCCGCCAAAACCGCAAAATCGGTTTT
>NC_027748.1:12204069-12212297 GCF_000695525.1 Brassica oleracea var. oleracea
CCGCCAAAACCGCAAAATCGAGTTTTCCCGCCAAAACCGCAAAAACGAGTTTTCCCGCCGAAACCGGCAAATCGAGTTTTCCCGCCAGAACTACAAAATCGAATTTTCCCGCCGAAACAGCAAAAACGAGTTTTCCGCCGAAATCGGCAAATCGGGTTTTCCCGCCGAAACCGCAAAATCGAGTTTTCCCGCCAAAACCGCAAAATCGAGTTTTTCCGCCAAAACCGCAAAATCGATTTTGATTTTTTGGCGGGAAAACTCGATTTTGAAGTTTTGACGAAAAACTCGATTTTGCGTTTTTGGAGAGAAAACTCGATTTTGTTGTTTTAGTTGAAAACTCGATTTTGCGGTTTCGACGAAAAATTTTCTTGTTTAGTTTTTGGCGAGAAAACTCGACTCTAAGTTTTTTTTTGGTGAAAAACATTATTAAATATTGTATAATAGTTGTGTGAATCAAAATAAAAGGGTTAGAATTTAAACCCTGGTCCTATTAGGGCCAACCCTGTTTAAACCCTATTTAAAAAATGAGGGTTAAGGTTACAAATGGGTTTGCAGGGTTAGGGCTAACCCTGTTAGGTTGAGCCCATATTAACATCCCTAGTTTAAACTCCACCAAAATTGTCCAATGGCACTAGCAAGGTTTTCGCATATCTCCAACGGGAGCAATAAACTAGACATAACATAACTCAGAAGAGCTAACAAAATAGATTTAATCAGAACCTCCTTTCCACCTTTTGATAGCCGTCCATCCATTCACTCTATGCATTAATTTATCCTTCAGAAATGCAAAATGTTTGCATTTGGATCCGCTAATATCTTCTAAAATTCCTAGATATGTTCACATTCTTCCTTCATTCTGGATTCCCAGAGTATCTCTGATATGTTGTCTAACATTTGCGTTAATCCTCTTACCAAAGAGTAGGGAGGATTTTTCAAAATTAATGCATTGTCCTGATGCTTGTCCGTATTTCCTGACTACTTTCATCATTTCTTCACATTCACGGGGCTCCGCCTTACAGAAGAAAATGCTATCATCAGCAAAGAGAAGGTGGGATACAAAAGGACACGCGCGTGTAACGCGCATCCCTGTTATCTTTCCTTGGTTCTCTACATGATTAAGAAGGCTAACAAGCGCTTTCGTGCATAGAATAAAAATGAAAGGAGACAAATGATCTTCTTGACATAGACCTCTCTCTGGAACTATATTTCCTCTTGGTTGTCCATTCATAAGTACCTTGTATTTCACCGATGTAACACACCTCATAATCCAGGTAATCCAAATCTCAGAGAACCCCATCTTCCGCATAACTGCCTCAATGAACGTCCATTCCATTTTGTCATATGCTTTACTCATATGATATTTGATAGTGTATTTGGTAGTGTTACAAACAAATAATATATATACGTATTGATGTTAAGGCCTATTGTGGAAATCCCCTTGGTCCAGTGGTTTGACCACATATTCATTAATGCTTATACACCAGGAGGTCTGGTTTCAATTCCCAGAGAAGGCAGAATTATGCGAATTAAGAGAGAAAATGCTTACAAGAGATCTGCAACATGGTGTAATGAGTACCGTCAAGCGTGGATCCCATGAAATCTATATATAATAGCAAACTCATTTTTTGTTTTCGCTGACATCACCATTTTTTATAGGAAAATAAAAATTTAATCTAACGGTGGAAATTGCTCATAATCTTTAATCTAAGGGTTCTAATCTAGAATCACAAGTATGATGTCATTTTATTTAAACAAAAGATGTGTTCATTCGTAAAAGGGTTGTATATTTTCACAAACTGAATCATTGAACCCTTTCATTAAATCTTTTCATAATTATAAAATTGTACGTTTTTATAAGTCTAACCATTGAGCCTTTTCATAATTTTTTTAAAAAATAATTAATTTAAACAAAACAGAGGTTCACATTCTTTGAAGAATTGCATCTTTTGAGAACTCTTTCATAATATAAACTTTAAAAAAAAATTGTTTAAGGAAAAGACATGTTCATTTTTCGAAGAGTTGCATCTTTTCAGAAATTCAACTCTTTTCAGAAATTCAACCATTAAACCTTTTCATAATAGAAAAGTTGCATCTTTTCAAAAGATTTACCATTGAACCTTTTCATAATAGGTTGACAAATTTATATATTGTCTCTTCCTCCCTCTCATCACCATTGCTCTTTTAATTTATTGTTTTTGTGAAGTTACGTACGATCAGAAATATAACGTTATTCTCAAAATTCATTTTTTGTCTGTTATTTTAACTCATCCAGAATTTCATAGTTTTGTGTATTTACTGGATCCCAATTCAAAACATGTTTTCATCTAAACGATGATGTCAACATTTTTGTAGAAAAAAATGAATCTAGCGGTAGAGTTTGTTCATAATCTCTATTCTAATGGATACAATTTCATTTAGGATCTTGAATATGATGTCATAGTTTCACTTAAGCAAAAAGTGTTCCTTAGGGTTTGTATCTTTCCACAAACTGAACCATTGAACATTTTTATTGAATCTTTTCATTATAGAAAAAAATTGTATATTTTCAGATTGTTAATTGATTGTAATTTACCAAGTACAAACAAATTGGTGACTAGATCGGTGTTATCCGTTTTAATGTGTATTCCTAATTCATTCACATGTCTTTTTGGTTTAAGTTACAAAACGATGCATGAATTGCGTTGGTGGTTTAAGTTACAAAACGAACGCAGTCGTTAACGTAAGAGATGCATGCATGAACGTGTTCTTCTCTTTACATATTCTTAAATTAGATCGACATGTGTTAACTTATGAAAGGTTGGGTGTTTGTTTCTGGAGTTAGTTTAGAAAAGCACATAAGTTTCTTTTTGTGTGGTGAAAAGTCACCAATTGAGAATTGTAAAAGTGAGCATTCATTATTGCATATGTGTGTACAATTTATGGATTTTTTTTTTGCGAGTGTTAGTACAAGTTTTTAGTTACGCAAAGTCATCGATAGAAAAGATTCATAGAAACAAGATGCACGTGCACTCATGATGTTTACATTTTGCATCATATGATAAAGTCTGGTTGTTAAAATTTGGTAGAAAAAAATTTTAGTGTGAAACTTTCTTAAAAAAGAAAAAAAAATTAGTGTGAAAAGCCACCACTGAAATAATCGCGCCTTTTGGCTAATATTTTATGGAATTTTATTTATGTGTATGCATGAAAAATAACATGCTAATTCTGGATTTTTTTTTTAAAAAAAATCTGTTGTCTTTGTTAAAAGTTCTTATTAACAACATGTTTGATATAATTTATGTTTTATGTAATATTAATTTGATATCAATAAAATTATGATGTTAAAAAAATATTTACTAGATAGCTTATTTGTGAAATGTCATAATTTAAGATGCCAAAAGTGCCATGAAAAGTTGGGACGATGTGATTTTTCAATATAGTTTATTTTATAATGTTATAAAAGCTTGTATATTTTTCTTATACATTATATTTTGTAATAGCTTCTTGTAATTAAAAAAACATCATAATTATTTTATCTTTTCAGTTCTATATATTTCAGTTTTTATAAAATATTTTCATTACATATTATAATGTCCAGTTATTTGAAGATATTTAATGTTTTAAAACATTTTAAAATTATTAAAAAGTATTAATCTTACTTTTAATCGATTGTTTCTAAAGTGTAGTTTCAAAAAAATCTATTATATATACAAGATCTGATTTATGTTCATTTTTAATAAATATGTTTGAAATTAACATATAGTGTTTATTAAAATTTTAATTAAATCATTTCAATAATTTAACCAAATCCCAGTAATTTTATAGATGAACATTCATTATTTAAAAGTATCATTGTAACTGTTTAGACAAACATTTGTAAATATTTAAATATTCCATTGCAGTGAGATAGTTAACCATTGCAACATTTGATCAACCGCTGCAATCAGATCAACCATTACAAAATTAAAATTTTTAACTATTATACCCTTTCGTCTCTACATAAAAAGTTGTGCGCATTGGGAAAATCCAGCATAAAAACAATGAAAAAGAAGAAAAGAGAGAGAGGGATTCATCACTCTAAATGATTATAAAATATATTTGGTAAAACACATAAAAATATAAGTTTTTATTTGCATTTATTAAATATTAACCTTACTTTTAATAAGAGAAAATTTTCGATGTCTCAGTTTATAAATAGATTACGTGTAACCTAAAATTTGATCAATGTTATAATATTTTATAGAAAATGCTTATACACGAGTCAATCATTATATATGTTCATATTTTATAACTGATTACTCATTAAAGTTACATGTTCACCCTTATATTGGCATGTTATATAAACTTTGAAGGTTATTTACTTTTATAAAACATTATGAAATTTTTTTATGATTGTTAATAAAATTCAGAATATTTGATATGAATATATACATTAATTAGAAAGAGATAAAGGGTGGCAAGAAGCAATAATAACACATTGTTTTGAAATACATGAGATTAATTACGTTTATTTCTCTCTATGATATTAACTAATCACGAATTACAAAACCAAAATTATGAATTTTATACTGAAAACATCTTACCAAAGAAATGAAATTCTAGAAAAATAAGTATATTTATTTTGGTTACTAATTTTATAACAAACACATGGGTCCTTTCAAAACATCACATTAGAAACAATTTATTTCGTCTTATTTCACGATTATGTATTCTATAAATAGATTAATCCCAACATCAATTTCAGAGATTAATTAACAAGAGATTTTCATTTTTAAATATCATCTTTTTTTCATTCTAAATATTTTTATATAATTAATATTTTTAAATTAAACTAAATATTAAAACTCTATTTGCTATTCTTGTATCTTATCGTAGAACAAAAATGAGATTTTAATTGTTTGATTTTATAAAATGACGTGTGTAACTCAATACCTATAATTCACACATATTGAGATTACCAACCAAAATATATATAATTAATATTTTTAAGTTGTATTTAAAATTAACATAATTTCCCCCGCGGACCGCGGAGGTTCACATCCTAGTAGTGGTAATAGCATAATTATCCGGCGTTAAAAGAAAATGTCAAAGCATACGATACGAAGGTCAGCTTAGCTAAAGACACATCTTCTGATTATCTTTGTATCTATATGTTTTGCAGTCAAATAACACGAAGTGACGCTGAAAATTTTGATTATTGTATTTTTCGGATAAATTCGATTATTGTGTGTTTGATTAAACAACATGGTGGTTGAATAATTCAAAACATTAATGTCCCATTTAAAACGCCCCAATGTGGATAGTTACATAGAAAATATAAATGAAAAACATCAAGTTCTCTATAACATTTGAAAATCTTATACATAATTTCTTTAATAAATTAGTTTTTTACGGAGGAAAATCGTGCTACAAAAACGTACAAATTAGATAAAATAAAAAATCAATGTTTGAGAAATATACCACTATTTGTCATTTCCACAAATTAATCTTTATTTTATGTTTGACCAGTTTAAATCTATAAATATAATAATGAACGATTTGCAAGTAAAATATAGAAAGATTCAATGAATTGCACATATAGAAAAACCGGTGGCCCAAACACCAGGCCCAGCTCTTGCCGGTGAGAAAATAGTGTGATACCCCTATACCTTCTTTCTTTAACCTTACGAAGTGGGTGGAGGTGGGGGGGGAGTTGCGTAATGATTACATTCATGTAATCATGAGTAAAGCTATACACACACGACCCATATGTATTTGTGTAGCATCTCTCTTTCTTTCTCTCTCTCTCTATCTCTCTCATTGTATTCTTTATCTTTTACACATTCTTGTTTATCTCTTTCTTCTTTGCATTCAATTCTCAGTTTCTTTTGTAATAGAAATTCAATTCAATCCAAAAACTTTTGTCTCTCTTCAAAGTGTTCACATTCGTGGTACGGCAGCGTATGTGTGAACTCGTCTTTGGAAGAAGCGGGTGAGCCATTTTTGTTTCCACATGCAAGAGCTGTTCCCAAAAGGAACAATCAAGGATCGCTTGGGATCATGAACTTAGAACTGTCGTCTCTTCCATTGCTCTCCATCAGTTTCTTAGGTTTATGGTAAAACAAAGCTCTTTTTCACTTCATGCTCTAACAAATGCTTACTTTCTAACCATCACCATCCATCTGCCTCCGCTGCATTACCGTCGCCAAGTACCATCTCCGGTGGGTCAGTTCAGAAGACATAGTTGGTTAAGGGTAAAGTACTCGAGTCGTGTTCTTCTTCTTAGTTGTTACCATAGTTATTGAAAAAATTCCACTTTTCTTTAATGATGTAATTTGTGAAATAACCGGTTAATAGATTTTACTTATCATTTTTTGTTATAGTTAGCCGGTTACGCAAACAAACACATGAAGTATCATAATTCCTAATGCAATGTATTTATTTGGCTACATTGTATACCTAACTTATAATGTATACCAGTTATCCGGTTATCTCAAGTAGTTGCTGGTTATTTAAGTTAGTAGTCGGTTATCTTTTGTCTTCAATAATATAACACATATGTGTCTCTATTGATATAATCGGTAAACATATAATTATTCGGTTATTTCCAATAGTTTATGGTTATTTAAGTTAGTAGTCGGTTAATTCTAATAGTGAATGGTTATTTAAGTTAGTGGTCGGTTATCTTTTATTTATAATAATATAACATGTATGTGTCTGTTTGTAATAGTCGTAGTTATCTATAATGGTTGTTGGTTATTATCCAATTATCTCAGTTAACATACGTATTGGACGGTCACTATTAAATTATACTTAGGTAGTATACACTGATTATCTGGATATCAATATCTCTTAGCTAGTGTTTGTAATCAATGGCCGGTTAACACTATAAACCCAAAACAAAAGATTTTTCGAGTAATTAATGTAGTGTTTATTGCTTCACTCAAAAGAAAAAATACATTCAGCGCAATATAGTTATCCGGCTATAATCATATATCAAACAGAAAGACCAACTATAGTTATCCGTCCACATATGCTTTTCCATTTAGTAAACAGATCGTCCGTCGACATCTCCGGAAACCTCCGTTCTTCTCTTCTTCCTCTTCATTCTCTCTCATCTTTTTATTTCTTCTCTCTCCTTTTTTTTTCTTCCTCCTATATAGCATCCTATATCATTCCTCACCAGACTGAAATGAAGACGAGCTGTTGCAAGCGTGATGTGACAGTGTGACGGTGAGCTTGAGTAGAGGAGAGGTAATTCTGTGACAGCGAGCTTGAACAGATGTAATGGTGTGATGGCGTGACAATGTGACGGTGAGATGGTGCAACGGTGTGACGGCAATAGCAAAAAAAAAAGTTGATAAATTTGAAGAGAGAAAGAGAGGAGAGATTAAGAGACATAGAAAATTTAAGAATTTAAAAAAAAAAAATGAAAGAGGTGAAATATGTTGACATAGTAGAAAAAAATAAGAGAGGAGAAAGGAAAGAGGAGAGAGGAGATATGAAGGGATATTGGTTTTAGGTTGTAAGGCCATCTTTATCCCTCAACTCCATAATGGGTATCTTATTTTTTTTTAATTGTATTTAATGAATAAAGTTGATTAAGAGACTTGATTAAGAAATTGTATCTTATTATGCGTCCATTGCAAGTCTCTTATTTTTGGTTTCTTAAAAATAAAATAATATTAAACATTTTTATTAAAATTTTAAATTACATAAAACATAATAAAAGATAACATTTTAAACAAAGACTTTTAAATAAAAACACGAGAATTATTTGAGAGAAGCATGAGAGATTAGTTGTTGTCTTCATCACGTCCAAATTTTTGCCAAATATGTTCAACCAAATCATCTTTCAGCTGTTGATGCATTTGTCTATCACGAATTCTTGTTCGAACACCCATCATATTTGCGATATTTGTAGGGATATCTGTAGAATACGTGAGATCGACATGTGAACTTTGTCTTCTGCTTGTTGGAAGTCTGAAACATCAAATTGGGTGTATCCATCTCGTTCGTCTTCTACTATCATATTATGGAGTATGATACATGCTCTCATAATCTTCCCAATTTTGACTTTATCCCAAAACAACGCCGGATTTTTAACAATGGCAAAGCGAGCTTGCAAGACTCCAAAAGCACGCTCGACATCTTTTCGGACAGCTTCTTGACGTTGGGCAAATAAAACTGCTTTCGGCCCTTGTGGTAGTGGAATAGATTGGATAAAAGTAGTCCATTTCGGATAAATACCATCGGTGAGATAGTAAGTC
>NC_027748.1:12212459-12215112 GCF_000695525.1 Brassica oleracea var. oleracea
TTCCACTCCCAATGCATACAATCGATGCTTCCTATCATCCCGGGAAATCCACGATGCTCGCCAATATCAAGTAGGCGTTGAAGGTCAGCCGGTGTTGGTCTTCTTAGGTACTCATCGCCGAATAAATATATTATTCCTTCGACGAAATTTTGCACACATAACCGAGTAGTTGTTTCACCGAGCTGGAGGTATTCGTCGACCGTATCAGCCGCAGAACCATATGCCAAGACACGAATGGCTGCAGTACACTTTTGAAGAGCAGAGAGACTATTCCTTCCGATACCATCTTTCTTTTCCTGGAAGTATTGAACTTCGCTGGAGAGTCGATCAACAATGTGCATGAACAACCGCTTGTTCATTCTAAAACGTCGCCGGAAGAAATTTTCAGGATACGTAGGAGTTTCACTGAAATAATCATCCCATAAACGATTATGCCCTTCTTCACGATTTCTTTCGATATAAGCTCGTTTTTTTCTTTGTTTCCTTGCTTCTTCTTGATGACCAATGGCTAAATTCTCAAAGGTTTGATCAAAACATTGATCAAAATATTGATCAAAATATTCATCAAATGTATCATCAAGTGATTCTTCAAAAGGGTTTTGAGAAGAAGATGCCATATTTGTGATTGAAAAGAGAATTTTTTTTTTTTTGAATAAGTAATCTTGGTTTGGTAAGAAGAGGGTAAATGGCTTTGATCTTGGGTTGATAAGAAGCCGGGTAATTATTTTGTGATTTGGCGAGTAATTTGAGATCAAAGATGGAATTGTTTTTGAGAATGAGATTTGAGGATGGTGGTGACTTTGTGTTTGGCTATGACTTTATGTTTGATGAGAACGTGAAGGAGATAATAATAAGATGTTGGAGTAAGAGACAATAAAGAATCAAGAAGGAGATAATAAGAATGAGATGTTGCAAACGATGGCAAAGCAAGCAAACTATATATAAAATATTAGTCATGTCCGTGATACAACACAACAACAAACAGTCCCTGATACAACACAACAAGAAAATAATACACAAAACACAAGTACAACCCGTGATACACTAAACAACAAGAACATGACTCAATGACCCGACACTCTTCTTGACCCGTGACACTCTTGTGTCAAAACAACAACACAACAACAAACAAGTGACGCCAATGCTACACGCCAACGCTACACGCCTGAAAGAAACAAGCGACGCCAATGCTCCACGCCTGAAAGAAACAAGAAGATGAATCAATAACCAGATTGCTTAAATCAGAGACATAAATATTACAAGAACATAGAACACAAGCAAGCAACAAACATGGCATAGAACACAAGCAAGAACTAGTTCACTTAACATAAAACAGAGAACAAGTTCAGAGCACAAGCAACAACAAATTAAGTTAACCAAAAACAAACAGAGAACTAGATCACTTAACCTAATTAGCCATCAACTCAAGAATGAGCTTCTTCTTCAGAGCTTCTTCTTCATCACCTAGTGGTCCTTGCTTTGCAATCAGACTGTCAAGTAGTTTCATCTTCCCAAGCCTCTCCTTTGTATCCAAATCCGCCTTCTTGATGCTCCACATCTTCTGGAATTCAGAGAACTCCTTCCCCTCACCCACCGGCTTCTTTTTCCCCCGGGCTTTTGCTGCCTTAACACCAGGGGGGCGGGTCGTTCCGTCATCATCTACAGCAGCATCATTATCTTTTACAGACTCGCTTGCTGAATAAGACCCATCATCAAACTTCCTCCTTTTGTTGCTGCTTTCATTGGCACACCATTTCTGGTCATTCCGAAGCTCCTTCCACGCATGCTCAAGTGTAAACTTCTTCTTATAGTTGTTGTAGTAGATCTCGTGAGCATGTTTCAGAACATCAGTTTCATTTTGGCCGCTTGTCTTCTCTCTTGTTGCAGCTTCGTACGCTCCACTAAACTTGGACACAAGATCATTGATCTTGTGCCAACGTTGCTTGCAGTGGCTTCCTTCTCTCTCTTCACCGGGTGCAACCTTCGGACTGGCTGCATAGTATGCGGCAATCCTTGACCAGAAGGCACCAGAACGTTGCTCATTCCCTACTAGAGGATCTTTACTGGTGTTTAACCAGGAGGAGATGAGCACCACATCATCTGATGGCGTCCAGGTCCTTCTTTCTCTACGCTCTGTACGCTTCTCTGCACCATCTTTCGAACCAAAACTACAAGAAGAACCACCGAAGACAGGAACCTGTGATGAACAAGGTTCGACACTGCCTTCTACTAAATGAAAGACAATGTCTTGTTGGCTATTAAGAAGCTCAACAAAGTTGGCCGTGTGCGCATGTGGAGTAAAATCCATATCCGGAATTGGAGAGAAGAAGATGAAAAGAATGAGAAGGAAGACAGATGAAGGAATGAAGAAGGAAGGCAGAGATTAAACTTAAGAAGATGAACAAGAAAGAGAACAAGGAATGAAGAAGGAAGGCAAATGCAACTTAAAGCTCATATTTAACTCTAAACATACATCACAATTAATCAAATGCATTCATCACAACCAACCACAAACGACTTGACATTTATCCACCACATTCAACACACTTGGACTACGATTTTCTATCTAAGCATCAGATCTATTTATTATACACAACCATAATCTTACACTAAGCAAAGCATTAATTACACTCGACAGTAACACTAACCTAAC
>NC_027748.1:12215117-12223177 GCF_000695525.1 Brassica oleracea var. oleracea
AGTAACACTAACCTGAGAAGCAATTGAAGACCTTTGTTTGATGATTCTTCTTCATGTCTCTTTCCACAGAACATATCAATAGCCATTTGATCCCTCCCTCTCACCACGCAAAGATAGAAACAATTAAATCGAATCAACAGAAAGCAAACCAAGTGAAAATTGATAAACTTCCATCAAACAAATCACAATTGGTCAACAAATCGAAAGAACATACGAGAATCAAAAACAAAACCAGACAAAATATTTGATCTCTACCTAAAATCCAAAACAACAATCAAAGAGGAAACAACAGAAGCTTTACCTGAGCCATACGAGGAAAGCCACCGAGTGAGACCTCTGCCGCCGTCGACCAGAGCCACGGAGAGACATAATCGAGCCGACAAACACACAAAACTTGCGATCAGAACCAGATTAAGCATAATCTAAGACATGCATAATATAAAAGAACACAACAATACCTTTGCCGTTTAGATTCGAGGAGAGATAGCGGTCTGTCGCCGTCGAGGAGACCCACAGAGCGGGAGAGAATCAGCGTTCTTGTCGTCGACAGCTCGCCACTGAGAGAACGCGGTCGCTTGCCGTCTCGTCGGAGCCACGGAGAGAGAGAGAGCCGCATGGGAAAGAGCGGCTTCTCGTCGCCGTCGAGGAGAGCCACGGAGAGGGAGAGAATCACAGTTCTTCTCGTCGACAGCTCGTCGTCGCGTCGAGGATCCACGGAGAGAGAGAGCCGCAGAGCGATTCGCCTTCTCTCGATCGGTTTCGATACAGAGAGAGAAAGAACCGAAGCATCGAAACATCGAACTCGTCTTCACCTCTCCTCTCTCCTCTATTTTCTCAACACGTGGCGCTAAGCGACATTTGTTATTTCCCATAATTAGCATACGCCTCTTAAGCTTAATTTTTTTTTTGATTTTGTTTTAATTGAAAAAGGGCCTAAGATACCCACTAATAACTACCGATAATTACCGATAATGATGCTCTAATATTCGAGAAATAAGGGTAGAAGGGTGATTAAAAAAAACACATAAGCAGACAAAGCAAAACTACATGCATGCAAATCTATACTATTAAAGCAGGATCCTATTGTCATAATTACCTTAGGGGCATGTTTCCTTCACTAACATTGCATGTTTCATTAAGGGCAATTAAGTAATATTAATAACAAATCTATATTGGGTCATTATTTTTGGATCCAGCCCAAATCAAATCTCTCTTGGGCCATTTGGGCCTATTAAAAAATCAGATTCAATTCTCACCTTTTTTTTTCCTTTGGACCATTGAGTCCAAGTTCAAATAATTTTTTTTCAACTATTCTTAATTATTATTTTTTTATTTTCTTAATATAATTTAAGCATTCATAAAAATAATTGAATTTTTTTATTGAAAAGTATAAATCTTTATTAAAAGTATATAATTTTTTAATTAAAATATTAACCCCATAATAAAATTAATTTATCAGAGTTATACCAACTTAATTCATTAAAAAAAATAAAATTTAATTTTTTTAACATAAATAGTCATTTAAAATGAAATACGATAAATAAAGATAAAATTTTTAAGTCTTTTATAAAATAAAACATAAATATATGAAAATGTGACATTTACTAAATATTTGTCAATTAAAAAAAAAAAACAAAAATAAACCCGCGCTTTGAAAGCGCGGGTCAAAATCTAGTTATGTAATTATGTTTGCAGCAAATACTCTATAATAAACACGGGCCAAATATGATGGGCCGTTAATGGACATGATAACACATACTTGTTGCCCCAAGCTTGGGAGCCACGCAGCTCTAGAACTATCCGGAAACATGTTCTATCCTCTAGTGTCTAGTCTCTAGAACATTGTCTCGCACCCGAACATATCCAGTTTCACCGCTTTCCTCTTATATATAAGCTCACCGTCTCCATTTTCGCCGCACACTAACTCAGACGAAGACTACACTCTCTGATAAACTTTCTAAGACAAGCTTCCTGTTTCTTCTACACATGGCGTCATCCCTCGCTCTTAGGAGACTTCTCTCATCCACTGTCGCTCCTGGTTCCCGTAGCTTTCTTCGTCCACAAGCTGCCTCTCGCCTCCTCAACACCAACGCGGTCAGGAGCTATGACGGAGGTGAAAATGAACGCGGTGTTGATATAGACCGACGCTCTGATCGCTCTGTTTCTCGCCGTGGTGATGATATTTTCACAGGTAACTCAAATCCGTTACTCCTAAACTGTCTTAATATCTGTCTGTGATCGATGACGTTGACATGGTTTTCTTGATTTTCTTGTAGACGTGTTCGATCCCTTTTCACCGACGAGGAGTATTAGCCAGGTGCTGAATCTGATGGACCAGTTCATGGAGAATCCTCTGTTGTCGGCTAGTCGGGGCATGGGAGCTTCTGGAGCTCGGCGGGGTTGGGATATCAAGGAGAAAGACGATGCCCTCTACTTGAGGATCGACATGCCTGGGCTGAGCAGAGAGGATGTGAAGCTGGCTTTGGAGAACGACACTCTGGTTATAAGAGGAGAAGGGAAAGATGTGGACGATGGTGGCGAGGAAGGTGGAGAGACTGGTAATAGGAGATTCACAAGTCGGATTGGACTGCCGGAGAAGGTATACAAGACCGATGAGATTAAGGCGGAAATGAAGAACGGGGTTTTGAAAGTTGTGGTCCCGAAGATGAAGGAAGAAGAGAGAAACGATGTTCGTCAGATCGAAATCAACTGAAACGTCTATCACTTTTAGTTATGTTGTTGTTTCTGAGGATATGTCTTGAATAAGAAGTGTTGTACTTGTCTATGTGAGTCATGTACTCTAAATCTAAAGGGAAGCTCTTATGTTTTTTTTTTTTTTTTTCCGTCTGATAATATTAATTCAAAGAAAGAATACAAAGGTCTGATACATAAGCTGATTCACAGCAACTAAAACCCATGAACAGGCAATTTAAATTCACACCGGGGCAGTTTAAACGATTTATCGTTGTCGCCCACGGCCCACTGAACAATAACTTCAACTTCTAACGACACCACATTGAGAACACTCCTCTCCACACCAACGAACCCAGCCTTTATAACCCGGTAAAATCGAACCACTCTAGGGTCTCCTCCTCGTCCGGATACAGCAGCAGCGATGCATTTCATGCGACTATACTACACCTCAATAAAAGCCTTACACTGAACTCTCCACTCATAAGAACTGGAGAAACCGCGCCAAAACTTCACCGACAACTGAGAGATGCCGGCAGCAAGACAGGAAACCGTTCACAGTAGCACCATAACTCAACAACATTACAAGCTTAGAAACCAAGAGACCATTGGTAGAGCCATGATTTTTCCAAAAAGATAAGGACAAAATCCCAAAACTAATCAACCACAGGAAACTCCATGAAATAAAAGAAAAGATTTAGATAAGAAAAACTTGAAAAGAACCCGCAAACCATGGAGGATTGGATCTAGATCTGGATCAAAACATGTGCAATTAAACCCAGCCAAAGCCATGACTGCATATACGACATTCAGACATGGCCTCAGCATACAACAGACCCAAGGTAGATGCGACAAACCACACCAAGACGCAAGCTCCCAAGCTCCTCAACCACCATATCTTCATCAAACAGAAAATTAAAAAGTGAAGAACAAAGAAGGAGAAAATCCACTACAGATCTGACCGGCGGCGACGCTAACGGAGCCGCCATGCGCCGGTCACCGGAGCTGCTACTGTTCTGAAGGTAAAGGAGGCGGAGAGCATGTATCTCAAGGAGAGCTGTATGGGTTTATTTCTGAAGTCAAAACCTCAATTGGCAGAATGGTGTTCAACAAAACAAAAATTTAGTTACATACTTGAATTTATATTGAAAACGATGAAAATTTAAATTTTATCCTACAATGACAAAACACGATTAAACCAAAAGGAGTATTGTTTAGTGGTAAATTTGCGTTAGAGAATTTGGGAGTGTTAAAACTTCAACACATTATAGAACTCGAGGGAAATTCAACACATTATATACACATCATGTGAATACGCCAAGGCTTTATAGTTGTGACACATGTTCACTTCAGATGAATAGCATCACAAACATCATAATTTCTGTTGTCTGAAAACACTTGCTATCATTAGACAAAAAAATAATGTGTTATGGCGCTCTCAGCTAACACAAAACAAGAATCATAATGTTTCTTCATTTCAATTGTCTTAGTATCGTCAGATGGACTCCATCTTGTGTCCAAGAAGTTTAAGTATTTCTTTAGGATATCTCCAATTGGTTAATATTATTTTCGTGTGTTTTACTCTAACAGCTCTTCTCATTTTCCCTCTAGCAAGAATATTTTATATGTATTTTGTTATTAACATTCAGTATTAATTTTGATAATGTTTTTATTTTATTTTAAAAATTTACAAATTGTACCCAAAATTAAGTTATTTTAACTATATTTTATTATATATATATATATATATATATATATGAATTGTTATTAACCGTCGATTAAAAGGAGGTGAAAAAAACGGTATTCCAGGATCTTTCTGCAGATGTGTACTTAGCCGCTAGTTGGTCCTTCTAAAGTGTTCGGATACTTAGATTATCAAAAAAATTATTTATGAGTATATTAATAATTCTATTAAAGCACAAAACACAAATATAATCTTTTTAGATAAAAAACAAAACTATAGAAAAGTCGATAGGTAGCTTCTCTCCTCTCTTCTAGAGAGAATGCTCTCATCTTTACATCCTTCTTAACTCATCTCAATCTTTCAGAAGGGTGAATTGATATTATCTTTTTGTTTGTAAAATAATCTTCGATCCATGGATCAATTTTGTCCCTTCCGTTGCGGATTTTAGTTTCGCTATGACAATTTTGGTGTGTTTTCAATCCGGGCTTGAAGCTGTTCTTCATAGTTTCTTCAACTATCTTCGATTCGGGTTGAAAAAAATAAAGACCGATCTTGATAGATTGGCGAGGGTTCAATTCTTCTCCTTTCCAAAATCATCTATATCCCGTTTACTTGAATCGGTTTATCCCTCATCTTCGGTTAAGCACCAACTTTCTAAATGGGTGTCAACCTTTGCTCATCCCATATGTGGATCTGCTAGCTCGGTTTGAGAGCTGAGTATCCTAGATAGAAGGAGGATGGTGAAGATGAAATTAGCTCGACTGATTTTTGGGTGGTCCAGCAGAGTTCACATCCATGTGGGTGGTCCGACGAAGAATCATCTCTCAAATCATAAGAGTCTTTCCTGATTTAAACGTCCGGTGTCGATGGAAACTCTGGTTACAAGTAACGGTTGGGCGAAATGAAGAGTGGAGTGATAATATTGGTTGCCTATTTGGAGCTTTCATCGGAGGAAGGCACGTGATGGTGACCGGAGAAGATGACCGGAGAGCGTAGGGTTCACCGGAGTACGCAAAACGAGAAGCAACGAGAAGCGGTTTCTTTGTCTTCGTAAAGCCAGCCACATGTGCTTAATCCTCTTTCAAGAAGTAACACGTGTTTTTCATTAATGTATCTTTTGTTTACGTGTCGTTATGAGTTATTTCGGCTTTTTATCATGTACTCATTTACAAAGCCTTTGGGCTAAATTAATAGAATAGATTTGACAAAAAAAAAAAAGGGCTTTTTTCATTATTTACTTAAAATTCAAATTCAAACCTAAACTAATCCATGTTTTTTTGGATTTTTCTTTTGTTCTATTCACCCCACGAGTTCATGATATTCACGAAAATGCCATTAAATTTTTTTTATTTTTTTTTTCGAAAATGACATTTTTACTCTCTTACCTTCATCATCTTCGAGTAATTACAAGATTGCAATTGTCATCAATACCCCAACCACCATGAACAAACAACCAATTTGAAGCTCTTAATGCACCTAAAATCGATTTACACTCTCTCTTTCTCACTTGTTATGAACTAAAAACAACATCTCTTTCACTTTGCCTCCATATTCATCCAAAAAACTCAAGCTTTTGATTCAAAATTTTTTAAGGTTTATAGAGCCATTCAAGCATACTATTCTTGGTGGGTTACTTTCGTTTGAGATTCTGGGTGGTTGGAGAAGACTTTGTGTGCTAAGGAAGTCATCTCACTAGTTTAAGGTATGAAATTGAAATTTTTTCCAGATCTGTTTGTGTAGAAGACTTACCCGTAAGTAGTCTGGTTGTAGAAGACTTACCCGTAAGTCTTCTGGTCAAACGGACGACTTACTTTTAAGTCGTCATCTTTGTTTGTAAAAAAAAAAATCTAGAGAATACCCTAGACGACTTACTGATAAGTCGTCTAGGATAAATGGGTTAGTTTTGCAATTGACCGAATTGTGTCAGATATCTGACCGGCACGCGGCCACTAAAAGTGCGTGTGATAAGGTGTTTCCTTGGGCAACCCGAGGAATATGTTATTATCACCTTCAAGATAACATTGTCAAAATTTTTAAAGGGAAACATCTCTTGTACTTGGTGAAAGGTGCTGCTTATGCTCATACGGTTTTAGATTTTGACCGGTACATGGCTGAGATACGGAGTGCAAACCCGGACCTTGCAACGTATTTGGAGAATGTCGACGTCAGCCTATGGTCAAGGGTTTATTGTCAGGGGGACAGGTACAACATAAAGACAAGCAACATCGTTGAATCTATTAATTCCGCTCTGAAGCGAGCTAGATAATTTCCGGTTCAGTTCCTGTTGGAGTTCATAAGGGAGAAGCTAGGAAAGTGGTTTTGGAAAAGGAGAGAAGATGCTTTGAGTCTCCCAACTCAACATAGTCGAGGTGTTGAATACTTGCTTGCTGTTCGATCGGAGATAACAGATACGATGACGCATACGAAACCACAATGTAAGTCGTCCAGTGTTTAGTCTTCCAGAAGACCTTCAATTAAGTCGTCCAGTTAGTCGTCCAGATTTTTTTCTTCCAGAAGACCTTCAAGTTAGTCGTCTTGTGTTTAGTCTTCCAGAAGACCTTCAATTAAGTCGTCCAGTTAGTCGTCCAGATTTTTTTCTTCCAGAAGACCTTCAAGTTAGTCGTCTTGTGTTTAGTCTTCCAGAAGACCTTCAATTAAGTCGTCCAGTTAGTCGTCCAGATTTTTTTCTTCCAGGAAACCACAATGTAAGTCGTCCAGTGATTAGTCTTCCAGAAGACTTTTCATTAAGTCGTCCATAAGGTCGTCCAGTTAGTCGTCCAAGATTTTTTCTTCCAGAAGACCTTCAAGTTAGTCGTCCAGTGATTAGTCTTCCAGAAGACCTTCAATTAAGTCGTCCAGTTAGTCGTCCAGATTTTTTTCTTCCAGAAGACCTTCAAGTTAGTCGTCTTGTGTTTAGTCTTCCAGAAGACCTTCAATTAAGTCGTCCAGTTAGTCGTCCAGATTTTTTTCTTCCAGAAGACCTTCAAGTTAGTCGTCCAGTGTTCAGTCTATGTACTAAAAATTTGTGTTATGAACTTATCTGTGTCAACTTCTTTGTCAAATTGCACTACCAAACAAATTTGAAATGGTCTTGCCCTTTATATTATCGAAAATATAGTTACAAAAGGTCACTACTCAGAAGACTTTCCAGGCTACTTATAGTTAAGTCGTCCAACATTCCAGACGACTTAACTATAAGTCTTCTGCGCAGAATATAGTTACTAAATAGGGATCAAGTTCAAATACAAAATAGGGATCAAGTTCAAATACACACATCAGCCTAATCTATCATACAAAATAATCTAAAGTGGCCTGTTTATCACCCGTCATACGTACCCATGATGTCATCCATGTCTTTGTTTTCGAACTCATGCACATCAGGAAGCTCTTGAAATATACCCACCGCCATCTTATCCCTCATACTCTTCCCGTTCTGCCTGTTGGCCTTAGCAAAGTCTTTTTTACAAAACTCTATCCCAAGAGCATGACATTCAATGTACTTTAGAGTGTACACGCCACAATCAACAGCTCGGGCCGGAGGTATATTGGTCGGTCTCTCATATGTGAATGGCTCCATGCTGTATTGGGCACGTAGTTCGTCTGAGGAAGCACACTCAACAAGCAGATAAGGGACCATGTAGAGAAAAGGCTCCATTACCACATCGAGTTCATCTGGGGAGATACT
>NC_027748.1:12223408-12223909 GCF_000695525.1 Brassica oleracea var. oleracea
TGAATCTCCATTGCTAAGCAAAGAGATGATCAAGGAAGCACATTCTCACGCTCCTGAAGTGTTGTTGGTTAGCGTCGTACCTTTTCCTCAGCACATTAATCCAAGCATCAATATGCTGCATATAAAATTGAGTACAAGTCAGAAGATATCAGACGACTTAGTGGTAAGTCTTCTACGTAGACGACTTACCAGACGACTTAGACAAATTAAGTTGTCTGATAAGTCGTCTACGTAGAAGACTTACCAGACGAATTACAAGTAAGTCGTCTATGTCATAGCAGAAGACTTACACAGTCCTCCAGCCACTCTAGGGAGGTTCGGAGGATTTGATACCAGCAAGTTCTACTTTTACGTGGGTTTTTATCGAGAGATGTTCTATAATGACTGCAAACACAAAATGTTGAAAAGCAATCAGGTTTTATGGGAAAAGCAAGCTATTATGTGAAAAACAAGCTATTATGGGAAAATCAAAAACTTACGGACAAGATTTCAACCAATCAG
>NC_027748.1:12224075-12224360 GCF_000695525.1 Brassica oleracea var. oleracea
AAAGTGCCAAAGCAGCATCCCTCTTTTCTAGATATCTAGCATCCTCCTTCTGTAAATCTGAAACAGTGGATTGATTTTTGTACAATAGAACAAGGCTCAGTTCTCGAGCTTTATCTTCCGAGGAACTAGCATCTGCGGCCACAGCTGCGGGCACATCTGGACCTTTATCCTCCGCCAAGCTCTTCCTTCCTGCGATCGTCCCATTAACACTTTCACTCTGCAATATACAAGATGGGTTTATACAATAATAACCAAAGATCTATTTCAAACAATAATAACCAATCA
>NC_027748.1:12225931-12241068 GCF_000695525.1 Brassica oleracea var. oleracea
ACACTTAGGTAAATTTTAAAGTTTTCAAAAAAACATTTATTTCCAAAATCTAACCCTAAGAACACATACAATACTACAACATATGTTGGCAAAACCTAAACCAAAGAATATCATGACTCACTACTTTCACTCATCTATGTTGAAAACAATTAACTTTTGTTATATCTTAATTTATATCTCTTAAAACATATGTTAATTACATGATTTCAATTTTTCGCTTATCAAAATATTTTTTACAAAATTTTTAAATTATTTCTAAGTAAAACTAGTCTAGACGACTGGACGACTTACTGGAAAGTCGTCTGGGCAGACGACTTACGGGGGTTAGAAATGTAAAAAAATTTCGGTTTTTTTGTTTGTTCACAAGGGGTTGGTTGTAATTTAAATAGCCTTTTAGGTTACTTTTGCATTTGATTCAAGTTTGGGTTAAACTTTGTGTTTGAAATCAAGTTGTGAGTCATATTTGACAATTTTCCCAAAAAAAAGTGGATATGTTAATTTATTAATAATTTTTTTTTGTCAACTATTAATAAAAGTTTAACATTTAGTGTTTAAAAAAAAATATTTATCTTTGTTTTTCTCTCAAAATAATGGTTGTTAGAGAATGTTTTCTCCTTTCTTTTTTATATTTTCCCTTAAAATAAATCACAATTCTCTTAAATAACACTTTTAAAGTTTTTATGACCAAAATAGTCTTAAGAAAAGAAATACCAGAATATTTTTTTTTTTTTGAAAATTTTAATATATATGTATATTTCCTTTTAATAAAATCTATTTTGATCATTTTTCTTTTTGAAGATTTTTTTGTGAAAATAATAAAAAAATACTTAATTTCTCTAAAATCAAGACTATCGGAGATGGACTTAGCTGTACAAATGCATTGACAGATCCTTCCCAAAATGAATGCAAACTTTCTCCTCAAAATGTTGTGTCTTGCTCCACAATCTATTATACTAAGGTTTTTTTTTGTCAGCTTATTACTAAGGTTAAATTACGCAATATATTTCAAGGAAAATAAGATGACAAAAAGGTAAAACTTGGTACTTGATGACGCAGATCATATGTTGGTGATGTAGTTTTTCTTTTGTCGAAAATATTACCATAACAAAAGAAGAAAAAAAGGAGAGAATATCAAGCTAAATCTATTTCTATATGAAAAAAGAAGATGAAAATCTAATGCTCTCTTTTATACGGAAAAGGAAAACCTTAGGCGGAGGAACCATCGGACCCGTCTGTTAGTCAATGTTTGGTTAAATGGGCCTTTGTGAAGCCCACAACGTCCACCAAACATAGCTTCTGTACTTTCACTGTTTGTTTCGTAAGTTATGCGTAAAATAGAAGTATTATTCTCAATCAAGAAGGAATAGTACCTTTACAACAACATAGAACAAACCTAAAATCACAAAACCTAAAAAAAGCAACCTAGTCGACGGCGACAGGAGAAGAGAACTCAGATCTTTGTCATGGCACCAAAGGACAAGATCGAGAACCCTCCTGCTGCCTCTTCCAGCGAAGAAGAAGAAGAAGAAGAGTCTGGCTCCTCTGTAGAAGCATCCGGATCTTCTTCCGATGACGAAGCTGGCGATGTCCAGTCCAAGCTCACTCAGAAACCTCCCGCCGCTTCTACAAAGAAGAAACCCGAATCCGATTCCGAAGAAGACGAATCCGAATCCGATTCAGATTCCGAGCCCCCGACCAAGACCAAACCTCTCAACGCTGTCGTGACCTCCGGATCTGTCGCCGCGTCGAGCTCTACAGCGAAACGTTCTCTAAAGCAAGCGGACGATGAGGAGCCTAAGAAGAAGAAGGTGAAGGCATCTGCAACAGAGCATCCCAAGAAGAAGGACGAAGAGGTTAAGAAGATCTCCGGAGAAGACGCGAAGAAGATGTTTCAGAGACTGTTCAGCGAGACTGACGAAATCGCGATGCTTCAAGGCTTTCTTGATTTTACTTCCACTAGAGGAGACCCTTACGAGAACATGGACGCGTTTTGTGATTACGTCAAGAAGCTGATTGATTTCAACGCCTCTAAGGCTCAGATCGTTACGAAGCTTCAACGGTGTAAGAAGAAGTTTGTTAATATAGTGAAGAACGCGCTTAAGAAAGGAAGGACTGAAGATAAGGTCACGTGTTCTAAGGATCTTGACCAGAAGGCTTTCGAGTTGTCGAGGAAGATTTGGGGAGCTAATGGTGTTCTTCCTGCTAAACCGAGGAAGAAGTCTAATGATGTTGTAAAGTCACCTCCTTCGCCTTCGCACACGCCCAAGAAAGAAGTGGAGAAACGAAAGGGGAGTGTTGTTGTGGATGCTCATCTCTCGTCTAGTAGAGAGATGGCCTTGTTCTTCAAGGCGGAGAATGTGAGTGTTTTTGGTTTGGATGAGTCCACGGTGAGTGCGGTTTGGGATATGGTTGAGGACGGACCGAAGAAGAGGGAGATGGAGGAGAAGCTGAAGAAGCTTAAGGATATGCAGGTGGAGCTCTGTTTGCAGAGAACTGCACTCTTGGACACTACTGCAAAGATGATATTCAAAGACTATGCCTCGTCCTCGTCTTCATGATGAGTTATATTGATGGTTTGTTCTTTTTCACTCTTTTTAGTATATGCATAGCTTGTGGAACTAATGCTATCGTAAGTGTTAGTCAATATTTTTCTTTTATGCCCTTATGTTGTTTGGATGCTTGGTTTGGGTATAAATTCCCTTATGTGGAATGAATATTTGTTCCTCCTGTTGTATGTTTTTGTGCTAATAGTTCATTTTCTAAGCAATGCGAAGTGTTAGACTCTTAACTCTAGTTTTAACTCTATGCACATTGTGTTATTAGGATGCCATGCCACTACCTTAACCTTCTTTTCTGGTAGTTAGGTATATAAAGTTATGTAAATAGATAGAAAGTCTCTGCTTTGCTTTTTTTGGAAATCAGCTTTTTTGACTGCTACTATGTAAGAAAATCATCCTTGGATTTCGTTTCCATTTCCTTTTGTGGAAGACTTGAGACTTTCTATCCATTGACATGACTTTATTTACGTAGCAGCGGGAAGTTAACATGTTTAGCACCCTTTGCTAAATAGGGCACAAATCCTTTTAGGTTACACTGTTACAGTTATGAACAGATTTGCCAATGTGTAGTAACTTGTAAGCTTATGTGGGTAATCTTATTCTATTTGCTGCAATCTTAAGACATTCGCCGGCAATTTTTCCTCATATGCTATCCTTCCCTCAGTCAAGCTATTGCTTTCCGAGGACGGCACAGTTTGTAAATTGATACTTGCAACTAGATAACATACCTTTGCACCTTATCCCTCACAAGGGCTGAAGAAGTTTCTGATGCCTTCCTCAACTTTGGTGGAAACATTCAGACACCCAACTGTCTAAGGTCGAATTTTACAAATTTACAAGAAACGTATTTAGATTTCAATGTGTAGAACGATAACTCATATTTAACAGACAGCCAATCTCTAAAGTGAACACATCAATTAGAATATTGATTTACATAATTGTTCAAGTCTCTAACAAGTCCATGCCAATAGTAGTGGAGACTCTGGTTTGCAAATTGCAACTGGTGAATGCAAATAAGTAAATGCCTGAAATATACAGGTAATACCCTAATACAAATTCAAACAATCAGATATGTAATGATGCTATCAGAGGAACTGAAAATGTATAGCCTCATACCTAGCTCAAAATTGCTCTCAGAATCTTAGACAACTTACACAAGATTGTCACCAAAAATGAATATCGTTGTTACAGTTCATTCTTGCAAATAGTCATTTAGTATAATTAAATGATTTATTAACTAAGAGAAAGAAGCATTATAATATATGCTTAATTTGTAGACAGGCAACTTCTGTCATCTTCCTATGATCTAGAGAAAAATGAATATGGACACTAAAATGAAGCATTATTCCAAAGAATGTTACTACTATTAGTTTATAGTTTCTGTAGATAAACTAAACAATTAGTGAGTTGAATTTTTCGGTGAACAAACGATCCATTTGATGTTCTTACGTGCGTGCACAAAACCACAGACCTGAATGCCGACTTACGAATTCACATAAACTATTATTAGATAATTCCGCATTTGTGTTGTTGATATCACTATATGATATCGTCTTCCGTGTGTAGTATAGTTTACTTTGCGTACATTTGGTGAAATTTATTCTAGAAAATTAGAGTCCAGTGAAGCAAAAGGCTTAGTCAAAAATGGAAAAAAAAAATACACAGCAAAGGGGCAAAACAAAGGTATTCAAGATGAGCTAGTTCACCTTCTTTAAGTAGTGGTTCTTCCCCTCACAGCTTCTCCATCCATTGAAGTGGTGGAGAACGGGGAGTGAGAGAGAATCCCTCCACATTCTCCAATATTTTTCTGTATGTTGCTCTGCTTGATTTTATATATACTGAGGTTTCTTGGCATACAAGTAATAGATTTGATCACAAAGAGACCGTAAACTCATGTTTTGTTCTGCTTTCAGGAGTTACTAAGGAGATGGCGTCCTGGACTTCATCCCAATTCCTGTATGAAGAAACCAAGCCATGCGGTATCCAGTTCCTGGAACGTTTCAAGCGTTCAGGAAGACTCTCCTTCAAGCAATACCAAGCCCTAGTCTTCACCTTAACCTTCGTCGCTTACATCGCCTTCCACGCTGCTCGTAAGCCTAACAGCATTGTCAAAGGCACCCTTTCCGCGTCAACAGTCAGAGGCGGTTGGTCTCCCTTTGATGGCCCCGATGGAACAGCCTTGCTAGGACAAATCGACTTGGCCTTCCTCTCTGTCTACGCGGTTGGGATGTTTGTAGCCGGTCACTTGGGAGACCGTTTGGATCTCAGGACGTTTCTAACCATCGGTATGATAGGCACCGGCCTCTTCACAGCTCTCTTTGGGGTCGCCTTCTGGGCCAACTTCCACAGCTTCTACTATTTCTTGGCGGTTCAGGTTCTGGCTGGGTGGTTTCAGTCCATTGGCTGGCCTTGTGTTGTAGCCGTGCTCGGGAACTGGTTTGACAAGAAGAGAAGAGGGATGATTATGGGTGTTTGGAGTGCTCACACTTCACTAGGTAACATCACAGGCTCTCTACTCGCATCAGGTCTGCTTAGGTTTGGGTGGGGCTGGTCGTTTCTTGGACCAGCTTTGCTCATAACGTTCCTCGGTCTTGTTGTATACTTTTTCTTGCCGGTGAACCCTCCGACCGTTGGTGCTGAGAGAGATGGCACTGAAGTTGACTCCACCATGAGGCTTGGTGACACCATTACAGAGAGCTTCTTGGGGTCTAGAATGAGTACCGGATTCGATAGAAAAGCAATAGGGTTCATGGCTGCGTGGAAGATCCCTGGTGTTGCTCCTTTCGCCTTCTGCCTCTTCTTCACCAAGTTGGTCTCTTACACTTTCCTCTACTGGCTTCCTTTCTATGTCAGCCACAACAGTACGTTCTTCATCATCATCTCTCAACACATTCTTTTAGGCATCCGGGTTCGGGTATCGGGTCACATAGTTCTGTTCAACTAAAATTTGGCCGGATTAAACTTTTAAAAAGTTTGGTTCGGTTTTGTCTTAGATAGTTTGGTTTTTAAATTTTTTACCGAAACTAACCAAAGTTTTTGGTTTCAATTATATTTTGGTTAAAAATTCTGGGAAAGTAGGTTAAATTCGAGTAATTCTGGTTAGTTTAGTTCAAAATTTTGGTTAAGTCAGTTAGATCGGTTCAAAATTTGGTTAACAATTTTTGTTTCGAAAAAACGAACTAACCGATTACCGAACCGAACTAACCGAACTAACCAAAATTTTGGCTTGGTTCGGTTTGGCGGGTTCGGTTAAAAATCCCAGTTCTACATTTTTTTATTGTGTGCCAATTGCCAAACCTAGTAATCTCCTTGGACTATTAGCAAGAGCCGGTTGCTAAATCTCTCAACACATTTTGTGCCTTGTTATATGTATGGTCTTGTTTACTTGATGCAGTGATTGGAGGAGAGTACCTGTCCGAAGAGACATCAGGAAACTTGTCAACACTCTTCGACGTTGGAGGCGTGGTGGGAGGAGTCTTAGCCGGATACATCTCTGACCAGCTCGACGGCAGAGCCATCACAGCTGCAGGATTCATCTACCTAGCCATCCCAGCCCTCTTCCTATACAGAATCTACGGACACATCTCATTGACAATCAATATCATCCTCATGTTCACGTCAGGAGTCTTTGTCAACGGACCTTTTGCTCTCATCACAACAGCTGTCTCAGCCGATCTCGGCACGCACAAGTCTCTCAAAGGCAATGCGAGAGCCTTGGCTACGGTCACAGCTATCATAGACGGTACAGGATCAGTTGGTGCTGCGATTGGACCGGTTTTAACCGGTTACATCTCAGCGATTAGCTGGGACGCGGTGTTTTACATGCTGATGACTGCTGCTTTGATATCTGGTTTGTTGCTCACTAAGCTTATTGTAACGGAAGTGAAAGCTATGGTGTATGGATCAACTGATGAAGGTGAAGCGGCTACTTCATCGTCGCCAGCAACCAGAGCTCCCATTGATGTTCTCCTCTAAGTTTTTATTTTCCTGATTTATTTTCTCTGTTTTTCTTTGATAATTTCATTACAAGAGAGAGACTTTATGTTGTTTTTTTTTTTTGTTTCTTATTTTCTTTGATCAATGTCTAAAAGTTTTAACCTTTGAGTGAGAATAAAAGTTACGTTCGCTTTAACCAAGAATGAATTTAAGAATGAATAACTTTAAAACCAAATAATAAAAGAAGGATCTTTACATGCAAGTAAACCGATGATCAAAACAGCTGAAAATTGAAGCAATATTATATGGGTGTGGGATATGTCAAACGTCGTCACTACGTTCGGGTTTGCGATATCTCTTTTCAAGTTCCTTGACCATTGAGACGGCGCAGTGGGCAAGCTTGTTGATGTTAGGAACCTTGTAGTTCTGAGCGATGTAGATCCCGCACGCTGTTCCCGTTAGGAAAGAGAAGCTTCTCTTCATTATCCCCATATCTCCTTCTTTCTCTGGAGAGGGAAGGGTTTCTCGGTCTCCGGCGTGAACTTAGATCGGAAGAAAAACTGAATTGGCGAGATTGATTGAAGATTTAAAAAGAGCAAAGAAGTTGAGAATTCTGGAAAGTCGAAGAAGCGACTACAAGATCAACTAATGGGCCTGATGGGTACTTGGCCCAAGCATTGTTTAAACTTACATTGGCTCGCGCTGGTTATAAACCTTGACGCCAACACAAATAAAAAGTGTAAATGTGTGTAACAATAAGTAAAAGGGGGGGGATATGAGCTCCCTTGAGCTTATCTACGTAAGCATAAAAAAATCTACCAATCACATGCTCTTATTTTGCCACTTCACATTCTGTTTGACGACATTGGTCAAACTTTTTGGGCTTTTCAAATTGGTTTGTGACTCATTTAAAACCTATGTTAAGCCTTCTTCGTCAGTCGTGTCCTGATGAAAAAGATACACCTACGTTTTCATCTTCCTCAATCGTCTCAGACGATTCCCCTACATAGACATCATTTCCACATTTCCAAATTTCCGGTAACTACGTCGGCAACAGTATTCAGACCAATAAAATACTCTCAAAACCCACGTCACCAATCAAGCTTCCTGACTTATTTTCTTCTCCTCATACTAAACGTTTCTACAAACGATGGTCTTCTCATCTCCCACACCTTCCTCCATCTCTCATAAATATATATTGATTCAGTCCGCAATCTCACTAACTATAGATCGATTCGATTGTTTGGTTCAATTTCGTCACCTCCAACTTCTGTACGAAATACAATTTTCCAGTTTTAAAACACAATTCAACTCAGGAGCAATCCGGGTATCATTGGTAAGATGCCTTTACTCATGTCCTTCTCATCAGTGTATGGGGTTTTGGGATTTCTGTCTAACCCGTGTATCATGTTTGTTCGTACGATGGTGAACAAGGTTCTTAAACGATGACCAAATCAGAACCGGAGTTGAACGCAAGAGATCTTTTGGTAAGCAAGAGACATGTTTAGAAACAAGTGTTTACCGACTCATTATCCTTGATTTGTGCTTTTACCATAACTAATTTACAAATCGTTTTTTTTTTTTAGCGTCAGGTATGGCTTTGAAGACGACAGTGCCTGCGAACGCAACGGCTGCCCAAACTCGGAAGAAGTAAGTGTCAAATATTTTGAACTTTTAATTCGACGTCTGAAAGAGTGACATTAGACAGGTTTCTTTCGAGTTCCCGCATTCCTGATTTTTGTAAAACTGGTGAGATGTTTTTCAATTGATCATCTGAGGTATGGATATACAAACATGATGCTAAAGAAAAGGCATAAAATGTCTCTAAATTCAAGAAATTTTAAATATGCATACCCACTTTACCTTATGAGCACATGTATCTTAATTTCTGTGGTACATATATTTCTACTCTGTTCCACTTACATTATGGTTTCAAACTTCAACTGAGTGTACCATATCTCAAATCCGTTTTGAAATCGATGGTATCTATAGTTTAGGTAAATCTACAATTTCTTTCCAGGTTTCATGTCCATCTTACTTTTGATATGGGTTTAGAATGTATTTGTACAACTTAACTTAGGATATGCTCTATATTTAGATTTTTGAATTGCAGGCCTATATGTTGGTGACGAAGGACCTAAAGGCACTGAGATAGTACAACTTTATCGTCAGTATGGACACTAGAGTGATGCAGATGAAAGAAACTCCTCAGATATTGATTTCTTTGAATATATTGAGGCTGTTTAAGTTACATGGGATCCAAATGTGTCGGCTGGCCAGGTTATTTATCTATTTAGTGTCTTTTAGACCTAAATTTCTCTTTGTTCTCCGTAGAAATCCAATATGTAGCCCAAGTAAATTTTTTTGCCTTCCCTTCTCCACAGATTTCTTTTTTTTTTTTTCTCTTAACAAAAAAGCTAACGTCGACCTTCATGTTAGTATAACTTTTTCTCCACTTTAATTCCTCAAAACTCTCTTTATTTCAGTAACCCTCCAATGGCGACGGCCCTTTCAATTCTCCCATCTCCACCATCTATATATGACTCGCCTCATTTAGACAGAACCCCTATCATGAACCACTCGATTCTTCTTTTATTAATCAGGTTTAAGATACAATACTCTTTCTAGTCTTTTTTTTTTTTGTTTATTTAATTTCCGAGATTTCTTTGTAGTTTATCCGTTCTTACCTTAACAGTAACTCACAGATTATGTGTTTAATTGAAATCTTATATTAGGTGTTGGCTTACGCACACCAGTCTTACAAAAGAAGTGATCAAATAACTTACTACTCAAGTAATTTCAAAGGAAAAAGAAAAATAGTAAGTGATTTCTTATTATGTACGTCAGTTGGTTGAGAATCGCTCATCTCTTGGTGCATGTTTAAGCTGTTATTTTCAAAGGGGATCGGATATAAAAACTGAGCATTTTGTTGTTGTGAGGTTTACTTGCTTGGTTGGATTAATATTTTGTTAGAAATGCTGCATTGATCAAGAGGAATCTGGTTGTTGGAGTTGACATATTTCTCTCAAATGTTATCCATGTCCATAGCGCCAGTATCAAATAGTATACACAACTTCTAACATTTGTCAACCTTTGTTTCTGAAAATCCCGTCTAGAATTTGGCTAAAGTGTTACACTACCCTTTCGAATAATAAAAGTATTAAAAGCATCTGAATGAATTTTTCAGGGCCCCGCAAGTTTACTCTGAAGCTGACACACTGAGGAACCTAAAATCAAGACTTGCAAAGGGACTGATAATCAAGTGCAGTAAATGCAATCTGAAAGGGGATGCCTTTGTCTGCTATATCAGGTCTTGCCGGTAGGATTATGTATGTTTTACCACATTCTTTTCATTCGCATCTAAATATATAATTAAAAAATACTTACCACAGTTCTAATTCTAATGTGAAACTATTATTTTTGGGTCCTTACAAGAAGATTTTCTTCTACTTTATCTGGACATATAGACATTGCGCATCAAGAGCTGAGCCCTTACCAAAATTGTATCAAAGCTGTTTTCCCCATCATATTTTGATACAAGACTTACAGTATGGCTGTATCATTACTTTTTTTCAGAATTCCTGCTGAGTTTTGTTCATTGGATAGTACAAAATATCTTTTTCTCTGTGGATATGCACTATCACAGAATGAGAAGGTTAGTATTTAGTAATAAACATCTCTTCTTACCACAAGACAACCAAGAAACCCCATCCTATGTGGATATATCATACCTACTTTGCTTCAAAAAAACTTATCTTCGCATTTTATTGCTTTCCCCCATTGCCTGATGGAATAATCCATATCAAGGTACTGGAACCCAAGTGTTACACATGTGCTTGCTTCTAAGGATGTGAAAGGAGCGTGTACAAGAACTGTGAATGTTATTATGGATATTCTCAATGGAAAAGGGATTATCAATGCATACTGTAAGTTAGATTGGTCACTCAAGATTTCAAATGCTCTTTACTTTTGCCAGTAATAAATCTTTGCCTTTACATGGATAAACTTTAACTCTTTCCAAGGATGAAAGCAAGTCTCGAAGCTTCTCAAAGCTATTGATGAAGAACCATTTGATATTCATGTTACCACTCAAAGATCTCAAAATGGACCAAAAACTGCAAAACTCAAAGTAGCAACTAATGTGTCAGTATTTATAAACATACCCAATGAAAAAGAACCTCAAATTTGTAAGAATTTTTAATGAGTCGCACGCTTGCACTATTAAATTCTGTTTTGCAACAGTTCAGTTGCTATGTTTCGACTGAGTTGGTTTTATTGGGTATTATTACCTCTAAAGAGATTTTTGGAGAACCTAACCTCGAAAGATCAGATAACAGTGTATGACTTCATCATCGAACATCATGTTGTACCAGGCAACATGATCCAGCTAACTTCGCATTACCTCAGCAGGCCGAAGTCGTCAGGATTACGTAGTGATGCAAGCATGTGTTTAAGCCAACATGATTCAGCTAAATTAATTGGTGATATCATGTTGCATCATCATTTTGAAGAATTTCGTACTAACGAAGTCGTTAGGATTATGTAGGGATGTGTGCATGTGTTTCGAGTAGAGTGTATAGACAGTAGAAGTGATACAAGTGGTTTCTTAGTAATTTTAACCTCACTGGCTTATTGGATAAATGCCATGAAAATCTACAGAGGGTGAATTGCTCGGTCTGCAGTTTCGTATCTCTATTTCACAATCTGATATGTCTAATTTCTAGTAAAAACATTAATGACTTATGTTTTGGACCTTTTGCTTAATCGGGTCCTAATATTTTATCTATTAAAAGAGAAGTCACAACTTCTTTTCATGTGTGATTTTTTAAATATTGGACTTATTGGACCTATTACTAGAATGTCATATAACATAACCATCTTACCCTTTCGATCTTTTAATGAAATTATCTTGACTCACGTAATAATAGGGAGATCCACCTACCGTTCGTTTTATAGTAGATCCACCTGTAAATATATATAAGCAAAATATCTCAAAATTAACTTGACTCGCGTAATAATGGGGAGATCCACCATAAGTTCGTGAGTCAGTAGATCCACCTATAAATATATAGAAGCAAAATATCTCAACATCCAATATCCTAACGATATGTATCAAACACATTTGTTAGATTTCCTTAAATTGCTGTTGCCGTTAACTACTCAACAAATCTACTATATTTTCTATAACAACTAATACATAAAATCTATTCTATTTAGTGTAGATTAGTTTAAGATTTCACAGAATATACTCTCTATTTAACCATCTATAAATAACTACGTGATGTTTCATACTTCGACATCACCTTCAATTTTCTGCAAAAATGTCAACTAATAAGAGTGTTTCTTTGCTTAAGGCCGTCAAGCCATACAAACAAGGGTGGCGTATTCAAGTTAGGTTGATTCATTCGTGGAGACAGAAAACCATATATGGAGGAGATAGTCTTGAGATGATCTTCGCTGATGTGACTGTGAGATGATTTGTGGTTATTTGTTTTTTTTTTGTAATCATATCCATATATGTACTAATAGTATCATCTATTTTTTTTGTTTCAGGGTGATAAAATCCACTGTTCGTGCAAGAGGACTTACATTCAACGTACGCAACGTGACCTGCGTCTTGGTGAATGGCATATGATAGATGTATTTTCGTTGTCTAATGCAACGGGACAGTATCGTACAACGAACCATACATACAAGATGTCCATCATTGAGGACACAAAAATATCTAAAAGTTCCTATGTGTGTGATGATAAGTTCTTCCGTTTTGCCGATTTTGAAGAGATTGGAAATGGAACCCTCAAAACTCATTTTCTAATTGGTTAGTGTATCAATCATATTTTGTTGTATTATTTAAGGTGATTGAAGTTAATTTTGTTTAGTATGTTATTTTTTCAGATGTCATTGGTCAAGTGACCAGTCTTCGTGACATTCAAACTGTCCAAGTTTCTGGCAAGGATAAGAAGAAAGTTGAATTCCGTTTACTGGACAGCAGGTGAGTTAATATAACAAATTGATATCTACACTCTTTATATAATATATGATTGCTTATGGATTGAATGACTTATTATTTCAGTGGTCAGAGCATTGCCTGTTGTTTGTGGGGAAAGTATGCTGAACAGCTTGATGATCATCGCCAACAAACAAAAGATCCTAATATGGTGTGCTTGATCCGGTTTGCGAAAATTGGGTTTTACAGAGGTTTGAACAACCATAACAGAAAGCTTTGGATTTAATTTTAATAAAAATAATGTACTTAATTAATGTTTTTCTTCTTCTCTCGTGCTTTTGTTTTATAGGAGAAGTTCAAGTAACCAATGCATTTGATGCATCACTAATCCTTTTCAATCCCGAGTTACCCGAAACTCTTGGTTTAACAAACGTGTATGATTCTAACTACTATATTTATATTGTTCTTATACTATAAGACTTTGACCCTTTTATTTTTATACATGCTATTTTATTTTCAAAAGGGAACATAATGAGCTTGCTCTCGCTCTTATTGATCCAAAGAAAGAGAAGCGTGTGACCAGATACCAAGCTGAGGATTGGAATGATGTGGATATTAAATCTATCTCTGAGATCAACATGGCAACAATGGTTTTGTTCTTATATTTTGATGAACATTTAATTTACCATCATGTTTATGTTTTCAATAATATCTGATTCTGCTTTGTTTGCATGTTTAGGAAGAGGATTGCAAAATCATCTGCTCAATCGAATCTATAGATACAGATTGGAGCTGGTTTTACCAAGGCCATGACAGTTGTAAGAAACGTGCAATACTAATCAAATCAAATAGTGGAAATTTGGCTTCAAATGAGAAACCAGTTTTCTGGTGCACAAGTTGTCGTACTAATGTCACCAGTGTATCTCCAAAGTGAGTTTTTATGCTTTTAGATTACCTATGTCTTATTTGTTTTTTTTTTAATTTTACATTTAACTGCTATGTTTTTTGGTTTTAAACAGATTCAAATTGCATCTGGTTGTCAAAGATGACACAAGTACTTGCAAACTGATGATCCTTGATACAATTGGTAAAGTCATTGTCGGATGTGAAGCAGTAGAGCTTTGGGATGGTTCCTATGATGAGGTTACTATAGATAGATTTTTATTAAGTTTATTTACTAATACTTGATTTACTACATCAATGACGTTTGCTTTGAAATATTGAAAATGCAGATTGAAGATCCTGATGTCTTACCACAACCTATTAAAGATTTGGTTGGGTTATCATTTTGTTTTGGTGTTACTCTTGGCTCTGAGAATGTTTCCGGTGGATCAGAAATCTTTTTGGTTTCACAAGTTTTGTCTGGAGACAAGCTTCTCCAAATCGAGACAAATTCTGAACCCATAACTCATGTTACAGATGGTTCATCAATCATGTCTGGTGGAGAGGTATGTTTTAAGAATACAATGGATGTGACTATATGGTTTGTGCTCCTTATATATTGTTTAGTGTGATTAGCTTTATATAAACGTTTTTCGTTGTTTGTTGACCTTATGATTAGGTGTCTGCACCAGAAAAGAACAGTCAGAGTTCAGAAGAAGGTTCCTCAACCCCGTTCTCAAAGCGCAAAGAAAAAGATCAACTTGAGCAGACTTCAACTTCCAAAAAAATTTGTACCAAGGCTATCAAGATGGAGAAGATTAAAGATGATTAGCTGGAATTAGAAGGTTTCATGCGAGATTGATGAGTTTTTCATTATTTTTATGCTTTTTTAAAATTCTTCTTCTGGTTTGTTTTTAATAATGTCTGTTGTTTTATAAAACAGACTATTTATTTTCTTTGCTCGAACTTAATATTTATGGGTTTTAATTGGCATAATAAATTTATTTACTATCCTTAAAATACTATCTTTAACCAATGCAAACAGACATTAATAAATTTAACCAATGCAAACAATGACTGAGACTGCTTCAAAAGAACTTCCATTCTTATCTAGCCGAACAACTTAATTGTACTAGCAAACTATAAGTTGGAAAGCAGTGACTTACTGGTGTTTTGATGGTTTGACGGCCAGTGTCTGAGCGCTGTCAGAGCTAAGGAGAATCAAAGTTCTTGATATCATTCCTGAAACCAAAAAAATGATTGTATGGATTTCAGTGATACGTTTTTATACTATATACATCAATCAAAATACTTTCACAAATCAAAAAAGGATACCGGAACAAAGGAAAGCTCATCTAGCTTTAAATTAAAAAAATATATACATATCGGATATTTAATTTTTATTTACATATCTTAAAACTATAATCTTCCATTTCTAACAAGATTTTCACGATTTTAGCAACTAGATAATATTATATTTTAGCAACTAAATAATATACCATCCAAGCTAAAAAAATCATTTTCTCTAAACTCTGTTATCAATTTTCACACTCCTGTACCATTGTGTAACTTAAGAGTCTGCAAGGAGCATAAATATTTCTCATAACTTCTACATCTAATCAGGTACATTTACCATCACGAAACTGATTTCACATTCAAAACGTGTTTTGTATATAGGTTTTGGTTTTCAACAAACATTATTGCAGGCACAATGAAAAGGAAAAAAAGTGATCCGCCAATTCAAAAGGTGGATTCAACACTACAAACAGAGAGTAAAACTAGACGAAAACAGAACAGTGGGAATTGGATGCAAG
>NC_027748.1:12241168-12242115 GCF_000695525.1 Brassica oleracea var. oleracea
GATCTCAAGATCATTCAACAGCTCCTCTGCAGAGATCTTCCATATCAGTCATCTTCAAGCTGATTCTGTGCAGAGATTACAAAAACAGAGCTTAAGAAACCATAACACTCTCAATAAGTCAATTTTTATACTTTACCTGCACTTATAGTGAATGGAGTTAGGCGTCTTTAATGATTTTTGGTTGTGGTAAGCTCCATTACCATTTCTTCAGGTATCCATCAGATTAAACTTTCCTGCGAGCAAATAAAAGAGCATTTAGTTGTCCATCAAACTATCAGTAACTGTCAAACGTCATGTTCTTTGGCACTAACTAACACAAAACTAAAAAAATGAACATAATATTGTCCTATGGTTAAGGTCCTTTGTCATTGAGTCTGGTTTTTTTGTTAGACGTTGATAAAAACACCTATGATTAAGTTCCTTTTTGTCATTGATATCAGTTTGATGGACTAGATGTATATTAGTCAAGCTCAATCGAGAATTGTTCAAATTCTTTTGACCAGAGTTTCCGTAACGCAAGTGTTCAATATATACAATTTGATTCTAAACTCATCAGATCACAGGAAAAAAAAAACGAATTGAAAAAGAATTCACAGGGGTAATAGAAACTGATCTTATTTATTCATATTATAAAGGAATAGGAGTTTCAAAAAGAAAATAATTCACCTCTGTTTTCAGGTACTGATCGGAATTGCATATTAAATTATATTAGGGTAGAGCTCCATCAGAGCTCCATATATTCTTCCGCTGAGATTTTCATATCTCCTTCGAAACAGTACAGATCTCCGTCTACACATATTTGATAGATAAAATCAATTGAAAAATAAACAGAGGTGAACTAAAATAACCAAAACTAAAACTGTTATAAATACCCCGTGCCTTCTCTTTACGATGATAAATAACCTACTTAACTCAGTGGTTAGAGTATTGCTTTCATACGGCAGGAG
>NC_027748.1:12242323-12248639 GCF_000695525.1 Brassica oleracea var. oleracea
TTAAAGACTACTTGACCCATATGTATAATATTTAACTCTTTACAATCTTAACTTTTAAAATTAGATAATTCATTAAAAATATAATTAAATGAATAATTATATTCTTTATAAAATCTATACATGAAGCTTTAAGTTTAATTTTTGCTAAGTTTCTTATTTTGTGAAAAGTTTGATTATATTTTGAGATAATAATATTTTAATATTTTCCAAATTTTATTTCTATTTTTTATTCAATAATGAAATACTAATCCATCAAACAAAATATAATATATAAGAACAAACAAACACATGTGAATTTTGAAACAATCTATTTGATGGATAACAAGTATACTCGATAATATATGAATGTAAAAATTAAATTATAAAACTTTTTAAATTTGTAAAATATTACAATATCTTTCGAAGTAACAATAAAACAATATTTACCAATCTTTATATAAAATTAAGAGTTCAATAATGAAATAACAATCCAAAAAACATAATAAAAAACAGACGTATGTGAAAGTTTAAAATAACCTATTCAATAAAAACATATATAGTTAAATTATTATATTTTAAAAATTGATAGACACACATTATATATATTATAATATATACCAATTTAAAATTTTAAGCCAAATATCTTATATCAATTAAAATGGAAACAAACACCGGCGCGGTTGCGCGGATCGAGATCTAGTATTCTATTAAAACAGCAACATGACCTATTGATATAGGTGTAATCCAACTATATGAATACAATTATTAAAAAAATTTATCAATCATTTAAGAGAAATATTATACAAAAAACCCAAATATGATTAAAAACACAAATATAAAACAAAAAAACAAAGGTCGAGTCAAAATGTAGTTATGTGTTTAAAAGTAAAGATTTTGGTTTCACCCAAACCATATTTAACCTTTCACTAAACACACATTGCTGACCGTATAGCTTTTTTTAAAAAAAAATAAAACTTTTCTTTCTCAAAGAAGGAGAAGAGGAGAGATTGATCTTTGCTCTTTCTACTTTTTTCCTTCAAGACAGAGAGGCCTGTCCTAAACAGAATTTCCAACCGACAACTTCTCGTAGACATCAGGTGTTCCACGCGATTCGATCGATTTGTACAACTCTAATCTCTTTCCTTGCTATCTGCATTGAATCTTCCTCAGTTCCACGATTCTTCCAGTTTCTTCGATTTATGATATATTTGATTGATGTTTCTTAATGGGTTTCAACCTGTGAAATATGGAATCATGTCTATTTTTTTTTTGCAATGACTTCTCTCAGTTTTAGCTTCCTTATGCATAGAATTTCACTTGTGGACTCATAAGAGATATACTCAATTTTTCTTTTTAAAACATGGAATTTTATTTGATTTCTGTTGCTGTGGAGCTCAATTGTCTGCAAAAGTTTCTGTCTTTCTGATGCAAATAGTCAATTGTATATTTTCTTTGAACTCTACCTAGTTGATTCTGCTATTTATTGTTAGGCCACTTGGCTTGTGTTACTGATGAGAGATCATGTTGCTTCTGCAGATGGAGGAATCATGCTAATACGATTAAACTGAGATTCTGGGGGCGAAGCTGTTATTTGTTCATAATGGGGATAAACTACTTGTCCGTCTCCGTGGCATCAACAGCTCTGAGCTTTGTTGGGCTTCAAGTCTTGACGGAGTTGTCTCTTGATAAACTTATATCAAATGGGATGATTGCCAAGAAGAGCATTTCTTTAACAGACTCTGACCATGCCCTTGACCTGCTTCTCGCTTCTTACTTTACCATCGCCCTCCTCGCAATTTTTGTGCTCAATGTCTATATTCTGCTGCTACTTTCTCTCAAGGTAAGAGTCACTTTTTTTTTCTTCTATTTGAATGTCTTGTATCATGAAAGAAAACTCAAAAAGATACGACTTCATGCTGTTCATTTACCATAGTAATGTGCAGAGTCTTACTGATTTTTTTAAAAAATTGTTTCTGGATATGTCTTTTTTGACCTGTGGTAATAAATGCCTTTTAAGCGTCTTTTTGCAGACTCTATTTTTTGGAGATTTATTTAGCGTTGAAGCTAAAACGTTGGTGCTGCGACTTGCCAATTACATCATTTACAAGGTAGCTAGCTGTTCTTACTTCGATGATTGAAAACCAAACTGCCACATACATGTTGTGTGTCTGTATGAGATGAGATTTGGAGGAAAAAAAATATTAAATGTACTTATAGTGGGAGAGTAACGAAAATGAACATAGATTTGGAGGCTTAAGAGAGGTCTTTTACTTAGACAGATGATTCTACTATATATATATACTTGTGCATTTTACATCTCTCTTTAGTGCTCCTGTAATTATGAGTTATTTTGCATATACATTTTAATTCCTAGCCTGAGTGTCAACAGAATTAATTAAATCCCCTTTTTAATTAATTCTCCTAGGGTATATTTCTGCCGCTGGTGATTCCCCCAATAATATTTCAGGGTGTACTGTGGACAGTTTGGCTGACTGTCCTATGCACTTTAAACTTTAAAGGTATATATGTTGACAGTTTGCAGGAAATAATAATCGGCGATTCTTAAATTACAACAAAGAATATTTAGAATGATTTTTATTTTTTCTAGACACCACAGTCCTAATGTGAATCTTGTAATGTCATGTAGATGTTTCAAGCTTTGGCTAGAGACCGGCTTGAACGATTGAATGCATCTCCTTCTTCTACTCCTCGGACCTACTTTCGTGCGTATTCTGTGCTCTTCTTGGTTCTCTCTGTTGATTTCTTGTGGTACTTCCTAAACCTTGTCAAATACTCCAGTTAACTGCTTCATTTTCTATCTCGTTTGGAATTTAAAACTACAAAACTCATATTTCAACTCTAGTTTCTCTCTGGGCTCCACATATACTTCATGGCCAACGCTCTTGAGTAATCATATCATTCATGTCTGAATGATATTTTGAGTAAAATGGTTTAATTTTTATTTTTGGGTCATATCTTGCAGGATAAAGCTTGCCCTTATGACATATAGTACAATTGGTTCTTCTGTGTATCTGTTGTTACTTTTTGAGCCATGCAGTATAGCTTTTGAGACCTTGCAGGTACTTAAAAGCAATAACACTTGTCTTCTTCGTCCTGCTTGGTCTTTGGTCAAAAAAAATACAGAGCTGATGTGATTATCTTTTGCAGGCGCTGTTAATTCATGGGTTTCAGCTACTTGATATGTGGATCAACCACTTGGCAGTGAAGAACTCGGACTGCCGAAAATCTAAGTTTCTCGATTCCATGACAGCAGGTCTTTTCTTTTCTGGTGTTGTGATCATGTCTTTTCTTTTAACCTGGGAATGAATTTCCATGGATATTCACTTTGGATAGGCTCACTGTTGGAATGGAAGGACCTACTCAACCGACACCTTGGTTTCGTCCTGGACATGGCTACTTTGGTAATGGCGCTAGCTCATTTTCTGTACATCTGGTGGCTGCATGGTTTGGCCTTTCCTGTGGTGGATGCAGTTTTGTTACTCTACGTACGTGTAAGTTTTGTTTAACTAACTTTTCATTGTCGCTCAGCTCTCCTGGTTACTTCATACAAGGCACAACATTCAGTTGTTGTATCTTTTACCTGGCAGGCATTGCTCAGAGTAATTCTGAAACGAATAAAAGGATACATTAAACTGAGAACAGCTCTAGGATCACTCCATGCAGCCCTGCCTGATGCAACTTCTGAAGAGTTTCGGGCATATGATGATGAATGTGCTATATGCCGGGTATGTTTTCTCCTATAGAGTTATTTTCATACACCTTTTCAATAGTCTTAAACTCTTGGATACCTTTTGAACGTCAGGAACCTATGGGTAAGGCTAAAAAGCTTCACTGCAACCACCTTTTCCATCTTGGTTGTCTGAGATCCTGGTGCGCTTATCTAGATACCTACAGCCTCAAGTATTATGACTGAAACTGGTGTTTCTGACGATGCTTTGGTGCTGGCAGGTTGGATCAAGGTCTGAATGAGGTCGATTCTTGTCCTACATGTCGTAAGCCTCTTTTTGCTGGTAGAACTGAAAATGAGGCGAACCCTCGCACAACAGAAGTCTCAAGTGATGAGCTGTTAGCTCGTCAGCTTGAAAGGCAGAACAGTCCTGGACATCCACTAGCTACTGGATTGTTTCCTGCCGATATACCAAATCCCATTGAAAGTGATCCTTCAAGGTTCAGTTCATTCTTCTTTAATGATTTACTAAATCAAAGTAACAGTTTGCTTTATTACTTAATGATCACCCTTTTCTTTTTACAAAATAGGGACTTGGGATTGGATCCAAGCTGGCTGCAGGCGTGGTCAGGTCAGGGCGTTGATATGGCTGGTCCCTCTAGAGCTTCTAGGTCCGTTGGACTGGGGAGGGTTCATATGATGATGAGGCATCTTGCATCTGTTGGGGAAAGTTATGCTCAGAATGCACTTGACGATGCTGCATGGAGTCTTTGGCCGATGAGCCCTTCTCAAGCATCCACTTTTTCTGCAACCGTACCTCCAGGTGGTGGTGGAAGGACAGGAGGTGGCCTGCATCTAAGAAGTGTATCAAGTGGGACAAATGAAAGCTTGGCGAATATACTAGCCATGGCGAGACAGTGAGGGAAGTCATGCCACATGTGCCTGATGAAATTATTTTCCAGGTAAATTTTAAGTTGCATATTGTTCAGTTCTAAGATTCTCGCGAGTTAATACTAGAACATGTTACGTTTCAATTTCTTGCAGGACTTGCAGAGAACAAACTCTGTTGCTGTTACTGTGAACAATCTTCTCCAGATGTGAATGATAGATTTTGTGTAAAAAATACTGAGCACTTGCTGCACTTCCATTTCAACCTTAGGTTTAGATTAATGATATGGGACTTGTCCTTGTCCTTCAAGTTTACACACCAGCATTCCAAGCTTCACCTGCTGTAAATAGAAGGCGTTGTGCATCACTCTTTTGCTATAGAGAAGAAGAGGCTTTCTGTTCATTGCTCTCATTGCAGAAAAATAAAAGTTTGGATATTTACACAAGGTGCTGATACACTGGTGGTCTGGAGATATCTTGTGGCAGTCTGACCTCGGCTTCAAGCTTGAGGGATAGTGACCAGTCTATGCTGCTACCTCTCCTGTGTAAGAATGTGTAATTTACAGTTAAAAAGAAGTAAATGAAAGAATCTACTGTTATTGATCCAGTATAGCCTGTTATGTAGTATATCATCAAATGTGTAAACTCGTTTTTTTTTTGTCTACAAATTTAAAAATGTCTTCGTGTACCCAATAGGGTAGCTTCGATAAGTTATTTCCGCATGTTTTGCGGTTTCTTGGTTTTTGGTTCCTGAAGTTTCTGCTAGCTGTGCTATAACATATGTTCCTTTAGTCTGCGTTGTTAGAAAACGCAGGCTTTGAGCAAGCAAAGGTAACTTAATAGGACTTTTGAAAGATCAGTTTATGCTTATGTAACCCGTGTCAACGGTTATAAGCTTTTTACATCTCTGAGATTCTCGCCACGTCTTTTTACTTGTTAATGCCTTCACGTTCTTCCATTTCATTTCCATATTGGATCTTGTCGCTAGCATGAAATAGACCATGAGTCAGTCTATGTGTTGTTCTGTGAACTCTGGTTACTTTAAGGATTAGTCCAAATGTAATTTTAAACAAATTATCGTTAAACTATTCCCGAATACTTTTTCAGGGAAAGTAGTCTAAACAAATGTAATTAAATTAATAATATATGCTGTGCCTTGGTTGGAGGAATTATGATTTTCTTTACCAACATCATCTGCTCAACATAAATTAAAGTAGACTAAAATAATAATGCTTGCTAGATCTCTATCCGTGCAACCACGCAGATTTTTGTTTTCATTTATTTTTATATAAATATCTTGTTTTTAATTCTAAATTGGTATATATTATAATATATATGTGTCTATCAATTTTTAAAATATAATAAGTTGACGGTATATTTTTTTCATTGAATTGAATAGATTGTTTCAAACTTTCACATGTATTTGTATCTTCTTATATATATATATATATATATATATATATATATATTTGGATTATTATTTCATTATTAAAATCGTAACTATATATATAAAGATTAGTAAAATATTGTTTTATTGTCATATTCAAAAATATTGTAACATTTCACAAATTTAGAAAGTTTTTAAAAAATTAAACTTTTCGCTTCATAGATTTATATTATCAAGTAAATAATTAAACATTTAGTTTTTATTTAATTTTAAAATAAATTATATAGTTTAAAATTTGTTTTCATTGATTTAAGGTAGTAAAGATTAATCATTGTTAGATAATATGATTTTTGTTATTTAAAAAAAATCTTTAT
>NC_027748.1:12249008-12250656 GCF_000695525.1 Brassica oleracea var. oleracea
ATTTATTGTTATATAAATATCTTGTTTTTAATTCTAAATTGGTATATATTATAATATATATGTGTCTATCAATTTTTAAAATATAATAAGTTGACGGTATATTTTTTTCATTGAATTGAATAGATTGTTTCAAACTTTCACATGTATTTGTATCTTCTTATATATATATATATATATATATATATATATATATTTGGATTATTATTTCATTATTAAAATCGTAACTATATATATAAAGATTAGTAAAATATTGTTTTATTGTCATATTCAAAAATATTGTAACATTTCACAACTTTAGAAAGTTTATAAAAAATTAAACTTTTCGCTTCATAGATTTATATTATCAAGTAAATAATTAAACATTTAGTTTTTATTTAATTTTAAAATAAATTATATAGTTTAAAATTTGTTTTCATTGATTTAAGGTAGTAAAGATTAATCATTGTTAGATAATATGATTTTTGTTATTTAAAAAAAATCTTTATAATTTTAAAAGTTAACATCGATAAATATTTAAATAATTAATATATAGAAGTATAGTATTACAACATTAAATTATATCTATTTAATTTATACTATATATAAATCCAATGGATCATCTATTGTTTAAATCTAATTATTGATAGTCCAATAAAAGTTTCTGATAGACCCAAAATTTAAATGATAATATTAGAGATTAAATGTAACATGATTTTCTAGGAATAGGTCCATTAATTTCATTTAAAAAAAACACATGAATCAAAGTCGTGACTTATTTTTTAATATATAAGATTTAAAAAGCGGTCCGAGTACTGATGATACATAATTAGCTTTATTTTCAAAAATCTAAACAAAAGCTCTTTGAATATACGATGTTATGTAAATATTATACGTATAGCAGCTCTTTCTATGTTTACACAAATAGTTTTGTGTGTGACTAATAGTAGACTCCATTTGCTAAGAAACATCTGATAAAAGTAATAACCTAATCGTTGCCGTGACGAAAAAGTTTTGAAACCCCTAATTAAATATATACCTGGAAGTTATAACTACTAGACATTTACAATTTGGATTTTTAACGTTAAAACCCCTCAACTAAGTTTGTTTTGGATAAAAACCCTCAAACTTAGTATTTAACGAAAAAACCCCCAAACTAACTTTATTTAATGAATTAAACCCTAACAGGTCATAATTACCGTTACTACCGGTAAATCTTTAGTTTATGGGTTTCTACATTAAGTAAACATAGTTGAGGGGTTTTACCATTAAAAATTGAAAAAAATCAAAAATTTTATAATATTATCTAAAAAATTAGTAACTGAAATTTTCAAAATTAACACTTTTAATTTTTTTTTTGTAAATATATAAGTTTGATATGTTTTGAACATCAACATCATATATGTATAAATTTAAAATTTAAAAACCCAGAAAATATAATAAAAAATTATCTAAAGATTTACATGTAATAAAATTACTAAAATGTTAAAAATGTAAAAGGCAAAAAATATAATAAAAATTATATCTTATCTAGTAAAAATGTAATAAAGATTTACATGTAATAAAATTACTAAAAGGTTAAAAATGTAAAAAACAAGAAAATATAATAGAAATTATAACTTTTCTAATAAAACTGTAATAATAAATCTTTAGATAATTTTTATTATATTTT
>NC_027748.1:12250771-12278415 GCF_000695525.1 Brassica oleracea var. oleracea
TTACTAATTTTTAGATAATATTATAAAATTTTGAATTTTTTCTTTTTTTTTTATTTTTAATGGTAAAACCCTTCAACTATGTTTACTTAATATAGAAACCCTCAAACTAAAGATTTACCGGTAGTAATGGTAATTATGACCTGATAGGGTTTAATTCATTAAATAAAGTTAGTTTGATGGTTTTTTCATTAAATACTTAGTTTGAGGGTTTTTACTCAAAACAAACTTAGTTGAGGAATTTTCACGTTAAAAATCCTTACAATTTCGATTACACATGACCAATAAAGAAGTAGCATGTAGGTACTATTTAGCCAAACTAAAAAGATTGTGAATAGATTTGTTTCTTTTAGAAGAAGCAACTTTCTTCTTGTATCCATGCAGAGCGTAAACCGCACTTTGGCAAAAGAGAAATAATTTTATCTATTCTAATACGACTCTAGTTAGCTCGAGATATACGTTTTTTGAATTTCTCATAACTAAAATATATTTGAAGGATTTTGCTTTTAAAAAAGAGAGAGACATTATGGTTTATGGATCAGCGCAGCATTTTATAACGACTCAATCAGAATCATCACAAACAATTTGAAGAATTTAAATAGTCTGTTTTTATAGACTTAAGTTTAATCGTCCCGACCAACAAAGGGGGAGCAAATTGGTGCCATAATAATAGTAAAATAGCGGAAAAGGTGGTGATTTGTTCCCACATTCTTCTGCGCATGTTTCCTCAATCTCTGTGTTTCAAACGATCTTCCACTCTTGACTTTCAAATTGAATGTGTTTACTCAATATTCATGTTTCTTTTTCTGAACGTTTGGTGTATATCTGCTTACTCTCTGATATAGTTTGATTTGTTCCCTTGATTAAGAAGGCTGAACTAAATCACCAACTAAACTTCCAGAATTGACTTTAATGCAAAATAGTTTCCCTCAATCAACAATATTAACTTTCCATAAAACAGTAAAAATACAATATTACCCACTAGAATATGTGATATTAGATCATATCACACGGTGGATTATTAGCAAACAAAGAAATAAATCATGAAGTCTTTGACTAGTAAAAAATAAGAAAAATATATATATATATATATATTGCCTGTCACTTTTGTCGCTATGACTTTGAAAAAATAAATTTCTAAATTTTTCTAACCCTTCAAACAAATAAGGAAATATGGATAAAACAATATATTAAACTTAGAAACTTTGAAAAAAATTAGGAAATTAAAAGTCTGATTGATACAATTAATAACTCTTAAAACTTTAATTCCTTTTGAAGCTTTAAAAGTCTAGTCCCCAATCATAATCATATCCTAGTGATTTATGCTAATTCTCTAATTTTTCACTATTTGGGTAATCAAATCCACACATCCATTGTTATTGGAAAAAAGCTTCATATGTGATAAAGATAATAAATGATTAAAAAATTTATCTACAATCTTTAGATTTCGAGTTACAATTTCAATGATCCCAACTTTATACGTTACTATGAAGTTTTCCACACTACATCAACATTTTTTATTATTAACTGAATTAATTTGATGTTTTTAGTTTTAACTTTTAACACCTAACACAAAGTTAATTATATAATTATTTGTTGTCTGAAATAACTATTTCTAGAATAATGCCGAAAATAATTGAAAAAAAAAAACAGGAACCTCTTTGTATTTTTCCACACTCATGTAAGGAAATTCAAAAAATCATACACTGACACACTTTCACACCTTTCTTCGCCTTCTCTACCGTTTCCTCTCTTTCGTCTCCATCTTATTAATGTCAAAACCGTAGCTTTGTGATTCCTAAAGCGTAAAACTAAAAATACCCTAAACCAATGGCGACGGTCTCTCTCCGCTTCTTCTCTTCTTCTCCTTCTTCCGCGCTCGCTTCCCTCCTCTGCTTCCTTCTTCTCTCCGGCGTGTCTTTCGCGGCGGATCCTTTCGTCTCCTACGACTTCAAAGTCTCTTACATCACAGCTTCCCCTCTCGGCGTCCCTCAACAGGTTTGGCATTCGTTCCCCCGGAAATCTCGGATTCGGTGTCTTAATAACGTTCTCTCACCGACCTCTCGCTGTCAATCGAGAGATCCTCGGTGTCTTTTGGGTTTTAGCGAGTGATGGGTTTTGTTAAAGAAGGTTCCTTTAGTTCATCTCAAACCCCATTACCATAGAATCTCAAAAGATTGTGACTTTAGGTGTTTTTCTCAGTTAATGGCTCCTGTTAAGATATATATAAAGTTTGCAACTTTGGTTTGGTCCTAGCTTCGTCTTCATGGTTTAAAGTTTAAACATGTTTTTGATTCGAGTTTCAGGTGATAGCGGTCAATGGGCAGTTTCCAGGACCTCTGCTTAATGCTACGACCAACTACAATGTTGTTGTTAGAGTCTTCAATAATTTGGATGAGTCTCTTCTCTTGACTTGGTGAAGTCCCAAGACCTCTTTCCTTTCCCTTTTTGTTTTACCAACTACTAATATGCTTTTTGGAATAGGTCTGGCATCCAAATGCGTCGTAACTCGTGGCAAGACGGTGTTCTCGGCACAAACTGCCCTATCCCTCCCAGATGGAACTTCACTTACCAGTTTCAAGTCAAGGACCAAATCGGAAGCTTCTTCTACTCTCCCTCCCTCAACTTTCAGAGAGCGTCTGGTGGTTTTGGTCCCGTTGTGGTTAATAACAGGAACATTATTCCCATCCCTTTCCCACAGCCTGACGGAGAGATCATCTTCATGATTGGTGATTGGTACACTCAGGACCATAAAGTATGTAATCAAATCATCACTTTTTGGTCTATTCTCTTTTATTTAAATCTCTATAACCTTTGCTTTTTCAGGCATTGAGGAAGATACTTGACTCTGGGAAAGAACTTGGGATGCCTGATGGAGTCCTCATCAATGGGAAGGGTCCTTACAAGTACAACAGTAGTGTACCTGATGGTATTGAGTACTTGACCGCTCATGTTGATCCAGGTACTTACTACTTTGTGAGCTTTCACTTTCACTTTATGACTCTTCTTCTCGATGGTTTTGTGTTTTAACGGTGTGTTATATTTTGCAGGGAAGACATACAGAATCCGTGTTCACAACGTTGGGATCTCGACAAGCCTCAACTTCAGGATTCAGAACCACAACTTGCTTCTGGTGGAAACAGACGGTCACTACACCTCGCAGACGAACTTCACCGACTTCGATATTCACGTAGGACAGTCGTATTCGTTCCTGGTAACAATGGACCAAAACGCCACGAGTGACTACTACATTGTCGCCAGCGCTAGGTTTGTGAACGAAACCGTGTGGCAGAGAGTCACTGGCGTCGCCATTCTCCATTACTCTAACTCCAATGGACCTGCTTCTGGTCCTTTGCCAGTTCCAAAAACAGATGTCTCTGCTCCCTGGTCGGCTATGACCCAGCCAAGGGCCATTAGGCAAAACACATCAGCTAGTGGAGCTCGTCCGAACCCTCAGGGATCATTTCACTACGGTCAGATAAACATCACCAACACATACATCTTGAGAAGCTTGCCTCCGACAATGATCAACGGGTCGCTTCGTGCTACGCTCAACGGGATTTCGTTTGTGCATCCAATCACTCCTGTGAGGCTTGCGGATCGTTATAAAGTGAAAGGAGCTTATAAGCTGGACTTTCCCGACAGACCTATTGATAGTAGACCTCCTCGTTTGGATATATCTATGATCAACGCAACGTACAAGGGGTTTATACAAGTTGTTTTCCAGAACAATGACACTAAGATGCAGAGCTTCCATGTTGATGGCTATACGTTTTTCGTTGTTGGGTAAGAGAAAAACCATGAGACTTTGTATCGTATATTCTTGTTTCTACTTTGGTGTTTATGTTACCATGTTATGTTATCCAGGATGGACTTTGGTGTTTGGTCTGAAGACAAGAAGGGTTCGTATAACAATTATGATGCCATCTCAAGAAGCACAATAGAGGTTCTTACACCGCAACATCACTCACATCACTCTGATTAGCAAGTTTACCTAATCATTAGTTTTCTTGTAACTTAGGTTTACCCAGGGGGATGGACGGCTGGACTTATTTCACTTGATAACGTCGGAGTGTGGAACATCAGAGTGGAGAATCTTGACAGATGGTATCTTGGTGAAGAAACTTACATGAGGATCATAAACCCTGAGGAGAATGGCCAGACAGAGATGGATCCCCCTGGCAATGTCCTTTACTGTGGTGCTCTAAGGAACATGCAGAAGTAAGCATCTGAAACTTTGCTATCCTTCTCACTCTCTCGCTTTACAGTATGGTATATAGAATCTTAAACACACTTCTTCATGAATTGTTGCAGGGATCAACACCATTCGGCTGCAACATCTATATTAAATGGACACTTGAAGCTAATGTTTAGCATGCTAATGGCATTGTTGGCCTTGGTTTTCACCTTTTGATGAGCCTTTTTACATCTTTGAGTGAAGTTATCCGGTCTGTGTTACTAGCTCGGCTGTAGATCGTAGTAGATGGATGTTAAACATTGGGTTATTTTAGTGATTTTCATATTTAATTAATTCTCATATTCCGTAGATCTTTGCCTTTCCATGGATTATGTTATGTCTTGGTCTTTGTTACCATTCTTCTCAATTGTAATGAAAATGTTGTGGTTGTCGTCTTCTAAACCATCCACATCCTTCATGTTTCTCGATATGTTTTCAATCAGCAAAATAGAATGCTTCCAGAACTTTAATTAGTAAAAGCTCCCACTTGTTGTTTGTATTCTACTGTACTTTGAATTTTGAATCATATGATAAGTACACTCGTTTGTCGGTACTAACAGATATATTTGTGACATTTGGCTGTCTTGTGGTATTCCATATGATCTTGTTTGAAATATAATCCCCCTTGCATTTTTTTTTTTTGATAATCCGGGGTATCCGGCGGGCCGAGACCCAACCGATTACGTCCCCTGGAGCATGACCACAGGTCCAACCAGACTTGATTGCTCGCAAGAGGAGTTAGATACCCTTATCGCCTGTCACATGAATGAGTAAATCTGAGTTTGTGTGGATTCGAATCCAAATCCCTTAGGGACAATGAGAGTTTGAGATGCCATGCGCCCACCCTTGCATTTCCCTACAGAGTTATTTAAACGGTAACTAAACCATTCAAATTTTCATTTGACATGATAAATTAGAATTAAGAAAATTGATAAAGAAAAAACCTCTCTCTAGTCTCTAACTATGAAAGTATGTTAAAAACAAACTAATGACAAAAGCCCAAATATAACTTTATTTAACTAAACGCAAGAATTTTTTAAAAGTATTGAAAGCCTCAGCGTTTTTTGTTTTAAGGTGAGCTGGAAATTCCAGCAAATAAACACCTATGTATAAGCTATGCATGGGAGATCAATTCCCCATAATGTACATACCATGATACGTTGATCTGTCTTTCTTAATAATTACATAAGAAAGATGATTAATATATTATTTTAAACAAACAAAATAAATGATGTTTCTCCGAATTAAGAGATCTGGTCCATGTTCTTATTACATGGACATCATGCTACATCACGTGGCCCCTTGCTTAAACACCGGAATGAAGTTTGTATTCATCTTCTAATTTTATTTGGACACCGAGAAAAAAATTCTTCTTGATTGTTTGGAATAATTTGAGACTCCCAGGTTTTGCAAATTATTAACAGGTATGTTATGTAGACGGTCATGTTATTTGACACAGCCATCTCTTGGAAGTTACTATAGCTTCTTGAAATTGTTTACGTTTACACTTTACATCATAATCTACTGGATTAATATACTAACCAGCTATGTATAGTTAATAGTTAATATCAGGTTAGATTCATGTTATAAATAGTTTATATGGTGATTACGTTGTAACAAATTGAGCTGATCAACTAAATAACAACTTTAGCTTTTTCTTCTCTTTGAGCTAAACCTCACTTTTGGGGGATCTAATAATAGTATTAGAGCCGGTTGATTAATGAAAGATATGGTTAAAGACTCGGAAAATGGAGCAAATAGAATGAGATGTGAGTCATGTGACATTGTTTACATGTATTTCGTATATCTAAGTATTATATAGTTCTACCAACCGCAGTTGGTCTAATAAGTAAACCTCTTGAATCGCTTAGTAGGAATCTAAATGATCGCATCTTTGATTCTCGTTAGGATGAGAGAAGTCTGCTCTTCTAGAAAAAGATTAATTTTGGACCTCGCCCTAAAGAGATGAATGAATATTTTTGAACCTATAATTTTCTTGTTATTAAAAAACAGATTATATAGTTTTATAATGTTTTTACCGTTCAAATCTAAATTAATAGGTCTGCCGCTATTTTTTTTTTTCAAAAATGAAAAGATTTATACCTATATACTATTTTATGGATGACTAAAATAATTTTTATTACATTTAAACAAATTTTGTTACATTTAAACTAGAATTCTAGATCTAATCATTCCCTTAATAATTGCGATACAGTTAATAATTCATTATATTGTGTATCATATTAATATATATACACATTCTGCATAGCTTCACAATTCGCCATAAAGGTTGCTTTTCTCTTCTCTCTCGAACCCAAAGTTAAAAGTACCAAACCCCTAATCAACAAACATGTTGCGTTTAGTCATACTCTCTTTAACTCTCATTGTTCTCATCAACTCATCAAACATCCCGGGAACAACAGCAACCCCACCAGCCAAATACCAAAACTACAAAACATACGTAAAAACAGCATGCAACTCAGCAACATACCCTACAATGTGCTACAACTCATTGTCCTCCTACTCATCAACCATCAAATCCGACCCAATCAAACTCTGCATAACATCTCTCAACATCAACCTTAAATCCGCCAAAAAAGCCTCGTCCGTCGTCTCTAGCCTTCTCAAAAAGGCCAAAGCAGCCTCCAGCCCTGAGGTTCCGATCCTCAAGGACTGCCTTGAGGAGATGAAGGATACTGTCGACGAGCTCAAGCAAGCGACAGCCGAGATGAAGAATCTAAACGGCGGAGGAATCTCAAAGGAGGAGCATCTAAGGAACGTGAAAACGTGGGTGAGCTCGGCGTTGACAGACGAGAGCACGTGTACAGACGAGTTAGAGGAAGGAGAAGTGAATGCGGACACGAAGAAGAAGGTAAAGAAAGCTGTTTCTGAGCTTTCATGGACTACAAGCAATACTTTGGCCCTGATGACTAATTACCTAGGTTACTGAAATTAACCATTGTATTCACGTCTTATCTTTGCATGTGCATGTGTACGTTTTCTTTCTTTTCTTTCTTTCTTTTTGTTTGTTTGTTTGTTAAAGGTAGACGTTTTGTCTTGTTTTCTTTATGTCATAATTAGTAATCATATATATAAATTCCAAGTTTTGACACTGTCTAACGTTTTATAATTACTTGCAAATGAAAATGTGCATTTGAACTGGTACTTCATGCGTGTGTTAACCACGTGGTCGGGTGTCACTAGGTGTTCCGTAGATCTTTAAAAGATCCGAATTCGAATCGGTTGCTAATCCAGATAAACACGGCGCATGGTCACCAGAGCTTTTCACATTCTCTCTTCGAGGAAAAGTTTACCCTGTTTTTTCTTTCATGCGTGTGTTCGGTAATTAATCTCAAACCGTAGATATTGTTATATTCGTTATGACTGACAATCATAAAATAATATCAGGTAGCAGAACAAATAATGAACAATATATCGTGGGCTTTGTATTTCATATCCCATGTTATCAACTTATTATTTAGGGAAATATATAGATCAATTCGTAACGGTTCCAGTTGGGCCATTTGCCGTTGACCTAGGAACGCGCTCCAATTTCATAAGAAGGGGCTAATATCAACAAACATGAATTTAAACTTAGGGGTCAAAAAAGGTTAATTACACTATTTAAGATGCAAGAAATTACACACAAAGAAAACTAGAAAACCTAAATAGAATAACCGTGTGTGACATCCTGATCAACTTGGAGATCTTCATGTCCCTTAAAACGTTTTTCATAAATTTTTGTCCATACACTTTTTAAAATAGTTAAAATATATTTCAAATTTCAATAATTGCTGGTTTTAAAAAAGGTTGGTTTTGGATTGTTGAGTATATTGTTGGGCCAAACCCAAAAGTCTTTCAGGCCTATCGGAGATTCAGCTCTTCTTCTATGAGTTCTATCAGACTATCACTAACTCAGATGAATTGAGAAATGTTTTTTTTATAAACCCTATGGACTGATCCGGTCGGCCTCGAGAAAAAAGATTTAGTGCGATAGAGTGGACTAGTCTGAAAACGTACCACACAGTCTGATCTGAGTTTGGATTACCACTTGGTTACGTGAGAAAGGTTTAAACACACAAGATTGCAAAACACTCTACATGGTGTACAAATCTATATAATTTCATTAATAAAAAGTAAAATCAACAGCTTCAAACTTTGCAAGCTCGTAGATGATATACCAATGTGTCAAGCTAAATTGATATGACTCAGAACCCAACCAAACACACATTTCTTAACAACAGAAAAGAATCCAAATCCAATAGAAAAACACTCAGTCCCCAAAGACCAAACCTGATATATCGAAATGATCAAACAATAGTTGGTAAGTAGTAATGTAATTGGCGAAAAACCTCAAAAAAATCCCATCACTTCGATAGGCCTTCTGCCTTGATCCAAAGTTGCTTTTAAGTTGTTGTTTTTGTTAGTTTATATATTGAAATGATAAACATATAAATATATATAACTACGTGCAATTTCCAGCAAATAAACACCTATGCATAAGTTATGCAAGGGAGACCAATTTCAATACCAATGCCCTATAATGTACATACATGATACGTTGATCTGTCTTTCTTAATAGTTACAGAAGAAAAAATGATTAACAATGAGTCAAACAAATAAAAATAAGTGATGTTTCTCCGAATTAAGAGATCTGGTCAATGTTCATATTTCATGAGCATCATGCTACATCACGTGCCACCTTGCTTAAACACCGGAATGAAGTTTGTTTTCAAATTCTAATAACATTTTGACACCAAGAAAAAAGCTTCTTAATTGTTTTGTATATTTGAGACGCCAAGGTTTATGAACACAGTTACACAGCCATATATGATATATGTTTTGCGAGTTACGACAGTTTCTAATGATTGTTTACACTTTACAGCACAATGATTTGATTGGAGACGATACTAACATACATAAGTGGCTACTAATCCGGAAGAAATGCAACAATTGCTGAATGACATGTCGCATGGTTTAAATATGTTTCGGATATCTAATATTATAAAATTTATCTGGTTTTTTATAGAGCGACCGTCAGTAGAAGGCACAAGGAACATATTAAAACCAAAATCAAGAATACCATCATTAATGGTTTCTATAAAAGCAGTTTAATAAAAAGTAGAGAGAAAACATAGAAAAAAAAATTAAAATCAATTTCTCTAGAAATTTTAAAAAAATATTAGAGAGACGAACATGTACTCCAAATGGTAGGGCTGGGATAATAAACCGAACCCGAAAATCCGAACCAAACTCGATCCGATAAAAATGAATCCGAACCGATCCTAACCCGACATAAATACCGAATGGATCATGTTTTTTGGTATTTTGGGTTATGGGTATTATCCGAACCGAACCCGGACCTAAATGGATATCCGATAGAACCCGAAATATTTAAAATCACAAAAAGAACTTCTACAAGATATGATCTTAATTCTTAATATGTATCCAAAATACTTTAAGATATTATTGAGCTTCTAAAATAATTATCTGTTACATGAAAGTTGACGGTGGAATGTGGCAGTTGAAGCCTGAAGTTTTTAGATTTTGGTTTTGTTTTTATTGAATAATGTTTCTCATTTCATGAGAACTTAGTTTTTGTTTTATGATTTCATTTATCTGGTTTTCTTTCTATCACTAACTATGTTTATCTTTCGTTTGATTTTGAATGATCACGTTTGATGTTTTTTCTTATTTTTGAATCGATTTTACTTATGTTTTGGCTATTAAAATATGTACAAAACATGTATTTTAAATCCGAAGAACCGATTTCATTTATGTTTTAGTTACAAAATAGGTACAAATCAGGTATTTTAAAACCGCAGAACCGATTGGGACCCGAACCCGAAAGTACAATGGGTTATACCGGTTCTTTGAAGATTTACTAATCCCGACCCGAACCCGATAGAACCCGAACCGGTCCCGAACCGAACTATTATATAACCCGAATGAGGTTGATTTTGATAAACCCGAAAAACCAAAACCCGAATGGATAAAACCGAAACCCGGCTGAGACCCCGAATGCCCATGCCTACTAAATGGTTTACTATATTCATAGATTATGATTTAAATATTTAATAAAATCATTTTAAAAATACTAATTTAACAATTATGAAAAAAATTATTTGAGATAATTTCATGATATTGCTCTAATAGCTCTACCCTTTTTCCAAAAAAAAATGAAAATATTTATACTTGCTATTGTATGGTTGTTTTTTTTGGTTACACAAATTCATAATCAAAGTGATTTGAAACCGAACGAGAATAGAACATTAACCCCTATTATATGATTGGTTAAAATTATTTTTTTATTATATTCAGAATAAAAGTGAAGATCCAATCCCTCCCTTAGTAATAATTACAATTAATAATCCGTTATGTGTTGTGCATTAGACTAATATATATACACATACTGCATAGTTTCACATTCGCCAAAAAAATTGCATTTCTATTCTCTCTCAAACCCCACGTTAAGAAAAACAAAAACCCTTACTAAAAAACATGTTGCGCCTTCTGAAACTCTCTCTAGCTCTCATTTCTCTCATCAACTCATCAAACATCCCGATAACAACAGCAACTCCACCAGGCATAAACCAAAACGACAAAACGTTCGTTCAAACCGCATGCAACTCAACACCATACCCTACAATGTGCTACTACTCATTGTCCTCCTACTCTTCAACCATCAAATCCGACCCCATCAAACTTTGCTTAACAGCGCTCAGCGTCAACCTCAAATCCGCCAAAAGTGCCTCGTCCATCGTCTCTAGCCTTCTCAAAAAGGTCGCCTCCAGCCCTGAGGTTCCGACTATCCTCAAGGACTGCCTGAAGGAGATGAAGGATACCGCCGACGAGCTCAAGCAAGTGTTCGCCGAGATCATCAACGCCGGAAGAATCTCAAAGGGGGAGATCGAAAGGAAGTTGGAAACGTGGGAGAGCTCGGCGGCGACAGACTTGATCCCGTGTATTAAAAAGTTCGAGGAAGCAAGAGAGAATGTGGAGATAAAGATGGTGGAGAAAGCTGTATCTGAGCTTTCAATGACTACAAGCAATACTTTGGCCCTTATGACCAGATACCTGCGTTTCTGAATTATTATATATTCACCTCATTTCTTTTGCATGCGCATGTGTATGTTTTCTTTTCTTTTTTTCTTTTTTTTTTCTTTTTTTGTAAGCTTGTTAAATTGTTACGTTTTCTTTTATTTATGTCATAATTAATAAGTCATATGAATTCCAAGTTTCCAGAAGTGTGTACAGTTTTCGAATTACTTAACCACAATGTGCATCCGAAGTTGAAGCACCATTCTATACTTTCCGCAGAATATTAATAAATTCTATAATATGTTTAGGACTTTTCGTACTTCATCGACGACTTGACGTGTTCACATGGTAGTCTCAAACTGTAACTCGTAACGACAATCAAAAAATAATTACATGCAAGCAGAGCCGTTCTTACATGAGGAAAAAATAAGCATTAGTCTAGGGCATCATTCTAAAACATTTCTTATGATTATTTCATTTAGTTAGATTTTATATAAGACAACCATAAAACATAGCCTCGTTAAAAGTTCTACGGGTAAGTAAAAACAGATATTAAAACATCTCTAACCCCTCGTTATTTTCACCTCTATATGCTATAATAGAGGTAAAAGTGTTACATCCGATCTTTATTTCCACCTCTACATCTCATTTTTCTCTATTTTATAGTGGAAAAATAGCAATTTCTATTATAGAGTCATACTTTTTTATTTTCAAAATAGTCTTTTAACTTTCAAAATTTTATAGTTGTAACCAAAATAATTATATTTATAGAGAAGTACAGCTTTTGTAGCAGTATAATAACATTTTTTATTTACATAATAGTCTTTTAACAAAATTTTAGTTTAAAAAAATTCATAAGTTTATGAAAATATTTTAAAAGTTAAAAATAAATAAGGTTAGTTATCAACTTTTATAAACAAAATGTATCTTTTGTAAAATTAAAATAGAATCTTTTGAGAATATTCCTTTGTAGAGGCAAACATAGAAAAATACATTGGAGAGAAACTCATCTCTATTTTAGAGATACTCTATTTTAGAGGTAAAAATAGGGGAATACATTGGAGATTGTCTTAGAGCACCTCCAATGGAGGATTTTAAACTAGAATCCTTAGCAAAATAATATTAAGATATTTGGTGGGACTCATATTTTGTTAAGGATTTGGTACTTAAAACCCTTAATTAAGGACTGATTATTAGTGAATCCTTACACTATTCGCGGATCCCACGACACGTGGTGACCTGCGGTTGGTTCCGTTTTAATTTTTTTTTTTTAAATGGACAAAAACAAAATAATAATAAAAAATTCTAAAAAGTTTACCTATGATTCCGAGCCACCGAGAAAACCATTGAAGGTGCTCTTAGAATGAGAACATGGTTTCTTTAAGAAACCAAACAAGATATAAAAACAATTATTTTGTCTAAAAAAACTGGGTAAATAACAAAATAAATACTTTTTCTCTATGAATTTTAGATGACAAACAATATTTGTAATATAACTCTATACACTAAACTACAATAACGTTTATTATATTTATTGTAAACACATTTAACATTAAAATAAATTTATTTCTCTGTCGCTTTGGGCAACTGTTAGAGCATGTGCATTGCAGGCTCTTAAGACCAGCTCTTAGTGTAATGAGCAATTTAATTAAATGAAAAAGAGGGATTTACTTAAGAACTGTGTCTTAATTAAGCGCTGGAAGCACCGACTCTTGTGGGACGCGTGTCGAAAGGGGAAAGGGGTGGTGTTTTTAAAAATAAAAAAAAAGTCTGAACCGTTTGTGTCTTTGTATGGAGGATGAATCTCATCGGTGGTTCTGGTTGATGTCTGATCGTCGGTTGCTCTCGTCGAGGAAGAATCTGGGTTACTCTTGTCGACGAAATCGGTGGCTCTCCTCGTCGATTTGATTTCTTCTCTCAAAAAAAGCAAATACATCCGCCAAATTCTCCGATCTCTCTGTTAGCGAAGGGATCAAGAAGGAACCAAAGCAAGTTCCTAGAGAGATTCTTTCTTTCTTCACAAGGAGGAGCTTCAATGTTAAATCAAAGGTTCGGACTTTATCAAATTAGGTTCTTAAAGTTTGGATTTTTATTAACGTATCATGCAAGCGAGGAAGAAGTTTGGACTCCTCAAGAAAGTTTAATCTTTTTTTTTTCTCTGTTTTCATAATTGCATCCCTGCTTCTGATAGATTAGATACGTTTGTTGACACCCTCAGGCCTGTTTTAACAGTATATGATTTCAAGTAGATAGTGTTCGAGGCATTGCTTCCTCTTAGACATTTGTTGGTTTAAGGGCTGTGGCATTAAAACCAGCTTGACTAGCAGATAACAGATTCTCCTACTCTTTGTTTTTGTTTCAGGGAAGGGATAAATAAGTACAATGCAGAAGAGCTCATGATAACAGCGTCACTGCAATGTACTGAGCAGCCAAGCCGTAGACATGTGTACTTTGCAGAAGACAGGTTAGTCCCAGCATCTTCACTCTGGGATACTTTCATAGTTTTTATTCAATATGAATGTTTATATACGGACTGTTACTGTTAAGTTTGATCTTCTTCTTCTGGAGTGTTCTGTTGTGCTTATTAGCAGTTTGATGTGATGTGAAGTTACTACAACACTGTGTGTGTTGCCTTATGATCTGTAACTCTTGTTTTTTTTTTCTTTATCAGAGAGGAAGCTAGCGATGTCATCTGAGAACACAGAGCTCAAGCTTCGTTTGCGAGATGGTATGTAAACCTCTCCCCTCTCTTCTCTTTCGGTTTAAATGTCATCTTAAGCGTGTGTAATAAATGTTTAGGGTAGATAAATAGATTACAGTTGTGTAATAAATAGATGGTTTAGGTGATAAATGTGTTAGCTAGATGTCAAGTCTTGTGATGAATGTGTTTAGGTATATGTCAACTCCTCTTCCTTCTATTAAACTCATTTCGTCTTTCAGAAGTATGTGTTTGTTGTAATGGATTAAAATTCATGTTTGTGTCTATCGTGTTTGATTTCAAATTCAACTGTCTATCATATACAGGTTTGAAGTTGCAGCTGCTACAGAAGATGAGAGTGGAGAGCTTGAACGTGATGTTGCAGCTGGTTTGTTTCTTCATCACTTGATAGGTAAGTTGTTGATCTTGTTCTCGGTTATGGTAAAAACTTGTAATGCTTAAATGATCTTTTATGTTTTATGTTGCTCTTGCTATGCAATTGAGAGAGTCAAGAGGAGACAATGAATTGTAGTTTTGTATTCTTGTGTGTGTGTATTGGTTGTATTTGTATTTATGTGTGTGTTGTTTGAATTAATAAAAAAATGTTTAATTTTTTTTTTGTTTTAAGAACCTAGCATTGGAGGACTAAAAATTAGATGGTTCTTAGCATAAACTCTTAACTTACTTTTAATACTAAAATATTGGCTAAGAGCCAATTTAGAGGTTATTGCAATGAACATGCTCTTAGTGCTTGCACGGCTCTGCATGCAAGTAACAGAATGATAAATGGTGGCTGGCTTGGAGAGGCAATGCTGCCACTGAAACGAGAGATCACTTGTTTTTTGAGTGTTCATTTTCTGCGGGTTTGGAGAGGCACGATCAGGGGGTTGGCTGGCACAGGTACTCTGTTCAATAGCCTATTTTGTTGCAACGATTGGTGATATGCTTACAAGACAGATTATCAACCTTTCTATTTCGCTATTGTTTCCAAGCTTTAGTTTATACAATTTGGTATGAGAGCAACACTCGCAGAGTAAGAGAGGCTCCTCAACCTGCTGCTCGACTCCTCATCTTTTTGGACAAATAGGTCCGAAACAGAATCTCTTGTTTAAGAAAGAAAGCTGGAAACAAATACGAGAAAGTTACGGAGATATGGTTTGGAAGTAGATAATATTTTCATTTATTTTTCTAAAAACATACTATAGGTTTTACTTTCTACGCAAAGTAGCATTAGGTTATACAAAGGTTTTTTGAAGTAAATAAAATTTAAAATTTTTTCAAAAAAAAAAAAAAGATAAATAGTGGACTTTGGGCAATGACTCTTCTGAATGAAAAACGCGAGAAAGAGGCATCTTTTTTTGCAAATAATATTATTTTTTTTCCAAATAATATTTTACAGAGGCTTGAGTATATATGGATCAACATGTCAGAAGGATTCGTATTTCATATCCCATGATGAGCGGTTCCAATTGTGCACATTGCCGTTGACCTTAGGGCTTTTTCACTAGGAGGGTTTCGTAGATTTTTCCTGATATCAACAAACATTAATGTAGACTTACGAGCCAAAAAGTTATCTTAACATTTAAATTGAAAGAAATTAATAAAGACACATAAAACCGCAAACACACATGCGGAGCGGGATTGGCCGCAGCCCGCCACGTCCAAATGAAGCTGATAACCGTGGCGGATCGGGGGCGATTTGGACGTAGGCGGTCCGATTTGACCTCTCTTGTTCAATAGATCGTAGAAAGAACAAAAAAGATCACTCATGGAGGACTGTGACATTTTGACCAACTTGGAGCTGTCCGTCTCAAAATCTGGACAAAACATGTCCATTAAACTTTTTAAATCTTTGTCCACATAACTTTTATAAATGAACTAAAAAATATTTCAAATATCTAGTTGTTCCAAGCTGTTTTTTAAAGTTTGGTTAACGGATTGTTGAGGTCGAGGATATTGTTGGGCCAAACCCAAAAGCCATGCAGGCCTATCGGAGATTCTGCTCTACTTCTATGAGTTATGTAGCTAACTCAGATTAATGCCATCAAAGATGACCCGAAAATGGTTTAAAAGATAAGATTGCAACATCCTCTACATGGCTTACAGAAATCATTGCTTCGAACAACGTAAGCCCGTAGATGACATAACAATGTGGCAATCGAAACCTGATATTGACTCAGAGACAAACCATACAAACATTTCTTGAAAACACAAAAGAAACCAAATCCAAGATTAAAACACTCCGTCCCCCAAGACCACAATATCTTCAATGCTTGGAAGCAAAGACATTGATCAAAGCCAATGCATTGCTCGTATCTTGTGCCACACGCAGAATGTGTTCTCTGATTAAGCTTTTCAGCTCTCCATCCATGGCTTTCCCTCCAAACCCATCAAGACACGTTGTCTCATCCGTCAGAGCCGCACTTGTCCATGTCCGGACATTGCCCAGACACAACCAGAAGTCTTCCCCGCTTTCGCCTTCCTCCAGATGCTTCAGTTCCTTCAGCGAACTTCTCAACCTGTCAACAGTATCTCCCATCTCTTCTATACAGTCCGAGACGGCCTCGTGCTGCCTCTCTGTGATTCCTTTATAGTCACTCATGTCCGAGACATAGGTTTTGGCTGACTTTGCTCGGGCCAAGCTAACAGCAAGCGCTGTCTCAGCGAGCTGACGAGGCCGCTTCTTGATCTCGCTTGCGTATGAAGACAGAGACTGAAAGCATAGTTCCGGGTACGTTGTTGTCTCACAGGAGGCTTTCACGAACTCTGTATCATCGCTATATTCCTCTCCAAGGTTTCTGGCCATGGCTATAGCTGCGGTGGACGCATACAGAACAAAGAGAATCAGAGAAGGAGCTATACTTTTTGTCATTTTGGTTGTATAATATGAACAACTAAAAGTGGGAGTAGTAGCAAAAGGGTTAAGGGATTTATATAGAGGCTCAACGAATATGTGAACGCAGATACTTTGACCCTTAAATCCTAACACACACAGCACTATTTATTTATTTTTAGAGCAGAAACTGGAGTTAGGTGAAACGTTAATAAATGTGAAGCAATGAGGGTATCAATAAAAGAAGATAAGCTGGAACTGTATGTCTTCATATACATTGTTCTTATTGCTTCACATTATCATATGATTCTTTTAGACAGCTTAATTTGGATCCTTTCCAAATATGCAAGTGGTAGGTCCTAATGCACGTGACCAATGACTAAACCCATGTTACTAACCCATATGAAAACACTGGTCACGAGGAATATGGCAGTGGAAAAAAGTATACTATAGTGAAGACAAAAGGTATAATATAGTGAAGACGCTAGTTTTGAAGTCAAATCTTGCAAAAGACATCCCACGAGAATCTATAGACATAAAGAAATCACTTCTAACAGCTAACCAATCAGAGACGCGTTCACACATGTCACGTGACTCTTTTCCTTATGAACAAACAAGTCACTTGTGTGTGTAAAGATTACTATGACATCACAAGGACTGATCTATCAACGATAAACTCGTATGTACCTTTGAGTAAACTTATGTCTCCAATCCTCGATCTACCATCATCTGCCTCACTCTCTCAACATCTTGTATTCTCCTTGCCTTGCTATAAATCCTCATCAACAGCTCGAAATTGTGTTCGTTATCAGGTTCTAGCTCGAAAAGACGCTGAGCAGCAACCTCTCCTATATCTGCATTCCCATGGAGGTAACAAGCGTATAACAAAGCTCCCCAAACAGTTGGACCAGCCTCAAATCCCATCTCTCGAACAATCATTGAGTAAGCCTCCTGCATCATCCCTGCTCTTCCGTAGAGATTCACCATACACGCATAGTGTTCCATCTTCGGGTTTATCCCGTATTCTTTCGACATCAAAGAGAATATTCTCTCTCCATCTTCGACCATTCCTGTATTAGCACAGAGCGATAGAACCGAGACGAACGTGATAACATCGGGTCTAACATTAGCACGCTGCATCTCCTCAAAATACTTCAAACCATTAGAATCTTTAGAGTGAGCAGAGATAATAGCATTCCAAGATACAATATCTCTCTCGAGCATCTGATCAAATACGAAGCAGGCTTGACTTAATTGTCCCGTTTTGGAGTAGAGAACAATCAAAGCATTCGCAACGGATAACTCACACTCCATTCCTCGCCTGATCACCCATCCATGTAGCTGACGTCCATGTTTTAAAGACAAAACACGAGCTAGAACACTAGATATAGCGACCTTATCAGGCTCAACCCCATCTCGAACCATCAAACGAAAAATATGCACAGCCTCGTGTAACAACCCATGATGAAGGTAGCTAGTCAACATCGAGTTCCACGAAACATAGTCTTTGTGAGGAATCATGTCGAAAACATTCCTTGCTTTAACAATGTCGCCGCATTTAGCATACATATCAACAAGAGCATTGAGGACATAGACATCGTGTCCGAAACCTTCTTTAACCAGATCACGGTGAATCGCTTCTCCGATCTGAATAGAACCGATTCCTCCACAAGCTTTCAAGACTCGTGGGAAAGTGAACCGGTCTGGTTTAACGCCGTCTTCAGCCATCTGGAAGTAGATAGCCATGGCGTCTTCGTGCTGGCCTGATTCCGCGTAGCCTGAGATGAGAGAGTTCCAAGCAAAAGCTGATGATTTTCTCTTGGACATTTGATCGAACACCTCGTGTGCAACCTCCGCGTAGCCGCAAGAGGCGTATAGCCTGACGAGCTTCGATGAAACGCCCAGGTTGTCGCGTAAGAGGTATGCGGGTATGAGGCGGTGAACTCTAGCGCCGTGGTGGATGGCTCTCAAGGTGTAGCATGTCTCGAGAAGAGAAGCGAAGATCTCTGGTTCGGTGATTGTGATGCCTTTTCGAGCGGAGGTTTCGAGTTCTGTAATGACGGAGTCTAAGGCTTCGAGTTTGGTCCGTTGAATGGGTTGTTTTCCGACCAAGACAGGAGTGGGAGATGATTTGGACAAGGAGAGGGAAGTGAATCCATTGTTGTTGTTGTCTTGGATTTGTTTTAGCTTCAACTGTTCGTAGTGTCTGGGCTTCTTTTTCATCGAAGAAGACGATATGGTTGGATAACAGAAGCTTGGTCTGTATACGATACTCACCATCTTCTCTGTTCTCAATATGATAAATGGAGGGAAGCAAAGCTTAATATGATAAAATATTAGTAATAAATATTAAAAGTTACATTTTTTTTTTGTTTATTTTTTCCTTTTATGAGATATATGATGATAACACAAACAAAACAATGCAAAGCGTATCAAAATTCAAAAGTAATGAAAAAATTTCAGACTGATTGTCTTTTGTTAAGAAGAATTTTCTACCAAAGGAGACTTTGGATTTACGTGGCGACTCTGCTTCAATTGCTGCACATACAAATTACAGTTTAGTTAATACAGAGATGCATGCCTGATGTCTGAATAATTTAAACAAGAAAGACATTTTGAATTGAATTGGAGAGAGATAGTGAGTGTGTATACCTCTTCAAATGGAGTGAAAATAGGTAGAACTTGTTTGAATATGTCATCTACTGTTCCTACTGCGTTAATCTGCACCAAAGATTAAACAACCTCAGCTATAAGGCATTTGAATCAAACATTTTCAACAGCTTCATAAACGTTTTGCAATGAACTCACTGTGTAGAGTTTTCCTTTGTTTTTGTAGTAGTCAATGACAGGACGATTTAAGGCCTCAAAGATTTTCAGACGCTTCTTCATTGTAGTTATATTATCATCAACTCGGCCCTGCAACAATCAAGGATTCGGTTTTCACGGCACTGTTATTAACTGAAAACTTTGACAATATAAATATACTTTTAGAATAAGTACCTGGTTACGATTCAAGACTCGTTTCACCATCTCTTCTTCAGGGCAATCGAAGAACAGAACTACGTCCGGGTCGGCTCCTACCTGCAATCGTTTCAAGGAGCTTTAGTTTCGAGAGCATTTTATAAGTAAAGGGAAGAAGAGAGGGAGATGATAACTACACAACTCACAATGCGCTCAAAAGCAACACGATTCTCCTCAGTTCGTGGAAACCCATCAATGAGAAACTTGGAACTGTTACTCGACTCCAGCTCCTTCTGTAATAGCTTCACAGTAACTTCAGAAGGAACAATTTTCCCATCTTTAATCAAGTTCAGAATCATATCCCTGAAATTGAGATTTATTTCCTCCTCGTAATGAGAGACACAATCATACAACCAACAAACTTTCGAGGCTTTCTTAGTAGTAGTAAATAAACAGAGAAAAAAAAAAAAAAGAAAAAAAGAAAAAGAACGTAAATCTTCATACCCGTTTTTAGTGTGCATAGCGATCTCTCTCCTGAGCAAATCTCCAGCACTGAGATGTGTCAATCCAAAGGTCTCAACAATCTTTTCACATTGCGTTCCTTTCCCACTTCCAGGTCCTCCTGAGGTTTATATACAAAATCCATCAGACTAACTCATCTTCAATGTTTTTCACATGAAACTCGAATAGACCCAACTCCAACACATTGATAAACAGCAGAATCGAAAACTAACCTAGTACAAACGTAATGAATGGAGATTTCGCCCCTTCCTCCTGTGACATATACAAGTAGAAACAAGTTTATATACACAATAAAACGAGCAGCTTCTCTTTATATGTACATACCGGTTTACTAATCTCCGTTGCAAATGATTCTCGAATGTTGAGCCCAAAAGCTGCCTGGAATACGTAATGAACTGAGTTAAAATCCACAACAATCCAAAGATAACAGACAACGGTTTCATAACGCGATTTGGGATTGAAAATCGAAGCGGAAAACGTCGCACCTGGTTACGCGCAAGGGATCGAGACGGAGATGATGAAGAAATCATCGGAGAAAGTGATGCCACGCGTCTCCACATCTTGTGTCGTCTTCTTCTTCTTCCTCCTTCAGGTGTGTGCGATTTCGATTTTTGGATTTTCGATGTTCAGATTCCAGCGAGGAGAATTAATAACGTCGAGAAACAGATCAAGGAGAATAAAATAATAATAATGAGGAGCAGTGCTTCCAAATAATAATAATAATTGTTCAACGTTCCCGCGACACCGTTTTCGTGGGATTTTTTGGTTTGTTTCTGTTTCAGCTTTTTTAAGCCACCTGCGAACATTTAAAAGGGGAAAATATATGAATAGGTCAGAAACTTGAACATGGCACGCAAGTTCAAGCTAACGTGTAGTTTTCTAGTTTTCCATTTTACAAGAAAAAGGGAACCGGTGTGTTGTTTTCCGCCTCCCAAAACAGCAGGTACTTCCAAATAAACCAAAGTGCAAATTGGGCTATAACACTTGGCCCGGGGCACGGATCGGATATCCAGGTTTTCGAAGGTATCTGTGATTTGCTTCGTATGTCACGGATATCTAATTTTTCGATTTGCTCTGCTTCGGAAAAATACGGATATTCGGAAAAACATATATCCGGAAAATAAATAGATATTTGCAGATATTTACGAATACTTACAGATATCTCATATGTTTTGATTAATACAAATAACCTTTAAAAGTTTATACAAATTTGTTTTGTAAAATATTTTTTTGCATGATATATATGATAAAAATTAAAAGAAGTACTGAAGCTACATATTTTGTAAAATTTTTGAACTTAGTTAACAATTATAATAACACAAAACTTAAGAAACAAATTATAATTTTCATAAATGTGTTCTCTTCCTTTTATGTAATACTTTTATATTAGTAATAATGTGAATAGAATTTATCAAATCATATGTTAGAATAATAATTATTTAATTTTATACATTAAAAACTTTAAATATAATCAAGATATACATGTATTTATATATTATCGGATCGCATCGGATATCCGCTTCCCAAAAATTTAATATTTGTGATTTGCTTCGATTTTAACGGATATTGATTTTTAGTATTTGCTTTGCTTCGAAAGTTTACGGATATCCAGAATTTTCGGATCGAATCGAAACAAATAACGAATTGAATCAAATTTAACGGATAAAATGTCCAGCCCTATTAACACTTCACTTTACTTTATATAAGTGATACCCATGCTTACCAAAACCTTGCAAGTTGTAAGCATTTTCATGAATTCTTGGACAAAATCCAATTAAACATTCACCTTAGTCCCTGAGTTTTAAATAATTAATAAACATAGATCCAATGCAATATTATAAGATTATTTTTTGTTACAAATTATCTTAAATATTTATGGTTCTCTAAATTTTAAAACCTACCAAGTCATGAAGATAACTACAAAAAAAATCGTTGACAAAAAAAAATCATAAATATAGTAAGTTTATGGAAAACAACTATTCTTTTGAATAGATTTTTTTTAACTACTCACTAGATTTTGATTTTTAATTCCGGGTAAAAAAAATGTTAGTTGGTATTATTTATTGAATTGATCTACATATTTCTGTTATAAAATAATTATATAGTGTCTTTAGTTTTATTTAGTGTTTTCATACTCGATCCAGACCCGCGGTTAAATCGGTAAATCCGGTTACCTCTATATAACCGGATTCAGATATAATGAAAAACCCGTTAATTAAAAATTTAATAAAATCTGGTAAAAATATTAAAAACCCGTCATTAACTCATAATCTGGCACTGTTTGATCCAATAAAAGACTCAAAGAAATCTGATAATATTTCTAAAAAGAGTTGATGAATTTTTAGTATATTTTTAAATATTACATAAAATTGAATAAAATATTAGATTTGTGATTTTTTAGACTTTAATATGTTTTTAGTATTCGAAAAAGGGCGGAAATGATATTAGAGAAAATAAAAATTTATTTATATGCCAGTATTAGTTTATTTTGTTGTATATATTGATTGAGGAATATGTTTAATTATTATATAAATTTACTTAAATTAATTTGATAATTTTTAAAATGAATTTTATATTAAATTAGTAACCTATATTTTATTAGTTGATATAATAATTTAATTATGTCTATATGTATATTAAATTATGTGCATCGTTGTATTATAATTCTTGGTAATAAGAACTTGTTATTTTTGTTAATAATTCGGTCGAGTGAAACTGAAACAGAATTAATTATTTTCTCAAATGTCTAGCTGAATTGTTTTGTAAATTGATTCATATAGACCAAGTGGCGGTCTATAATATTGTTCGCCAACCGGTTATGTTTGATTAATAGAATAACTCACCTATGTATTTGCCCAAAAAAAAAGAATAACTCACCTATGTTATAATGATTGAATTTTTGTTATCTCCTTAAAGTGTCCATTTCAGCATTTTATTTATTTTGGTGGGACTCATCTTTATGCTTTGTTTTAATATATTATATATTCGTTAAAGCTTACAATAAATATCACTTAGTGCAGTGATTTACACATCTTTAAAAAAACTAACAACCCGGGTCCGAATAGAAACCATGAGTGTTTTACATGTTTTTATGATTAAATTTAATTAAAAGCAATTATGACTTTTACAATCTTCCTCTTTAGACTTTTAGTTTTTCTGCAATATTGACTCCGACGACTCATAAATTTTCATGAGTTATATATCAATTTCTTCGTTTTTTGTCATTTTCATGAAAAATCATGAATCTTTATATATACTACTCGATTATAGGATGAAACGAGTAAAAACTAATTTTTTTTAAGAATCCTGATTTTCGAACCGAATCAATCTAAATCGTCACCGTAGGTGCGCGAATTACGTTTTTCTGGCGATTTTACGGCCCTCGGCGGTGAATTTTTGAACAAGGTTGTGTAATGAATTAATGGTTGTTAGGTCATTTTAATTAACTCGCGGCCTATCGCAACCAGTTTCTACATAAGCCTTAAAAGGTAAGGCTGATGCGTCAGACAGACCCAAAGAAGCCTCCTAATCGTCTATTCTTTTTCACTGTCTCTAAGCTAGGGCCTAGGGTTCTCCCACTTCGTCGCTTAACTCTCACCTCCGATGATAAACCATTACACTATAAACTGCTCTATTCAGTATCTCGTATCATTGAAACTCTTTAAATTGATAGAATTTCATAGTCCTATTAAAAACTTGATTAATATAACTTTCCTTTGTTGTTTGTTCTATTTTCCGAAGTTTTCCACTAAGACATGTACGCCATGGAGGGATTCACTAATTTCCCAGATTTCAAATCCGAATTAGAACACATTGGTAGTTTCAAGGAGGAGGTGAACAAAATCGTTTACACAACCGATAACTACAGGAACAACCAATGAAAAAGAAACACAGTTTTTTGGACGGACTAAGAGAGTTCGCATATACCTGAGAGGAGCTCATGGAGATTCATTTTTTATTTTTGTTAAAAGATCTCGCCTTGACCATATTTATAGGGTTATGTCTATTCTCTTGCTCTATGTCTAATAAAAGGTTTCACTATTGTTTGGGGTTTCTAAACTGTGGTAGATAGTTATTTTCTTATACTTGCACAACTTGCGGATTTACTGGATGGTTAATGAGGATAGCGATTAGTCAGCGTATCAGATGTTGAATCGCAGCTGATATGTGGGTCTCTGTCCGACATATTCATGGGAAAAATGTTGATAGATGTCGAATTCATGAAGATAAATCAGAAACTCTTTTAGACGTCCACACATAAGATATGAAATATCAACACATAAGAAATCACCAGTTATTTTCATATCAACCTAATCAATCTATTATAATATAGATTATATACAACAAGTAAAAAACAAAAGTTTTAAAAAAAAATCTCACACATAAGACTACACAATGCATCAATAATGTATTCGGCTTCGTGCTTGCGCGGAAACTATGCCATCAGTTGAAATAATGAATCAACTAGGATAAGACCTGCGCTTTGCGCATGATGAGTTTATTTGTATATATTATCGATAGTTTCTTTTATATATTTGATCATTTTATTTATATATATATAATATTTTTTGTTGTTATTATATAATTTTTTTCTGATGGATCGAATCAATTTTTATTAAAAATAATGAAACAAAACTATAATTAATACATCATGGGTTGATCGGATTATACATTAAACAAATTATGACATAAAAACCTTATTTTTTCTATCGAACACATTCTTTAAAAAAATGAACAGTATTGTTTTCACAGTTGAATTATTTTGACTTTTATCTTCCATATGGTTTTTAAAGTTTTCAAATCAACCATCGAATTGATACATGTCATTTTAATGTTTTTAGTCGTATACTTAAGGAAAACTTACATTTTTGTAATTTAAAGTCGTTTTAAAAAAATTCAAAATATAACATATAAGAAAAAATCTAACATATAAGAAAAATATAACATATAAGGTGTCCTCATTTTTGTAATTTAAAATCGTTTAGAAAGAATACGCACTTCTTATATTTTAGGTTAATATAATATTCTCTAGTGAACATTAAACAAATTATGACATAAGAACCTTATTTTTTCCATCGAACACATACTTGAAAAAAGTGAACAATATTGTTTCCACGATTAAATTATTTTGACTTTTATCTTCCATATGGTTCTGAAAGCTTTCAAATCAACCATCGAATTGATACATGTCATTTTAATGTTTTTAGTCGTATACTTAAGGAAAACTTACCTTTTTGTAATTTAAAGTCGTTTTAAAAAATTCAAAATATAAAATATAATCTAACATATAAGAAAAATATAACATATAAAGTGTCCTCATTTTTATATTTTAAAGTCATTTTAAAAAAATATTATAAGGTGTCCTCATTTTTGTATTTTAAAGTCGTTTTAAAAAAAAACATATAAGGTTTCCTCATTTTTGTAATTTAAAGTCATTTTAAAAATTTCAAAATATAACATATAAGAAAAAATCTATTTTTTTATTATATAAAAATTGTTATCAAATCTTTATTATCCATAATCATTAATTGTCATATTTATGTAAATCATATTAGGTAACTTCGTAGTTTTTATTTAGGGAAAAAATACACACTTCTTATATTTTAGGTTAATATAATGTTCTCTAGTGGACATTAAACAAATTATGACATAAAAACCTTATTTCTTCCATCAAACACATTTTTGAAAATGTGAACAGTATTGTTTTCACAGTTGAATTATTTTGAGTTTTATCTTACATATGGTTTCGAATGCTTTCAAATCAACCATCGAACTGATACATGTCATTTTAATGTTTTTAGTAAGGAAAACTTACAAGTCATTTTAAGAAATTCAAAATATAACATATAAGAAAATTCTAACATATAAGAAAAATATACCATATAAGATGTCCTCATTTTTGTATTTTAAAGTCTTTTTAAAAAAAAAAAATATATATATATATAACATATAAGGTTTCCTCATTTTTGTAATTTAAAGTCATTTTAAGAAATTCAAAATATAACATATAAGAAAAAATTTGTTTTTTTTTATTATATGGTTAATGTGATTGTTTAATTTTATTTAATAATATAAATTTAAACAAAAATGAAGAAGAATGCAAAAATTGTTATCAAATCTTTATTATTCATAATCATTAATTGCCATATATATATAAATCATATTAGCTAATTCTGTAGCTTTTATTTAAGGAAAGAATACACACTTCCTATATTTTAGGTTAATATAATGTTCTCTAGTGTTATATAATTATGGAATAATGTGACACCATTAGATTAAACTATGCTTTATATTAGATGATCTAGAATTCTTTGAAATGAAATTTAGAAGGCATTTAGAGTGCCACCTAGAATTTGGAGTTTTTTTAATTAATACAAAATTAAGTTTTTAATTTTTCAAATGCTTCTCAATTAATATAGAGGGGATTGCTTTTTCATGTCCACTATTCAATTGCTTTATTAGATATAGAAACGTTTCTAGAATGATAAATCATGTAGGGTCCACGTTTTTAAGAGAGAGATATTTTGTGGATCTGGTAATTTAAGTCTTGATAAAGTACTTAGGCTAGAATTTAGGGTAATTAGTTATTATTATTAATGTTATAATCAAATTTATTATAATATATAGTTTTTACCTAAAAGCAAGTTAGGTCCAACTCTGTGTTTCTGTTTTAACAGTATTGATCTTTGTTACATTTGAACCGGTGACGACATATATGAACCAATTACATTTTGAAGGCATCAACCATGTCTTTTTGACAACACCATCGCAGAAACTGCGCTTTGCTGACCGAATACTTGATTTTCTTTTGTTATTACTCTGGTAGTTTTGCTGGGCTGAGGCCTTCACTGTGTCTTCATCATTCGTACATGATAGGATTCACCTCCTCTCGACAAGGCCGGATATGAGATTTCTGGAGTCGCAGACATTTACTTTTCCTAAGATCACAAAAAATGGATTACTTAGTCAAAAAAAATGAAAGGATTACAGCATATAATCCTTGATTGGACTCAGGTTGGACTAAATGGAATACAGCATTGAAAAGTAACCATATCTCGGACTCTTTGTCTACAAACCAAAACATATTCTTTGATGACATCATATCAACTTCAAGATGTTCATCGTTTTCTTACGTAAGTGTGCTAGTGTTGTCAATTGAAAGAGATCAAGGTCATGTGTATGCGCACTCTATTTTTACTCTAAAATAGAGTTTAGAATAAAAATGTTATAATAATATTCTATTTTTCATTCTATAATAGAGTAAAAAATGGGTTTAGTCTATTAGACCCTAAAAATAGGGCGAACAAGATGGTCTAAATAATTATACTGCTTTTCATTTTCTCTTATCTAAACGT
>NC_027748.1:12278841-12288232 GCF_000695525.1 Brassica oleracea var. oleracea
AATAATGTGACACCATTAGATTAAACTATACTTTATATTAGATGATCTAGAATTCTTTGAAATGAAATTTAGAAGGCATTTAGAGTGCCACCTAGAATTTGGAGTTTTTTTAATTAATACAAAATTAAGTTTTTAATTTTTCAAATGCTTCTCAATTAATATAGAGGGGATTGCTTTTTCATGTCCACTATTCAATTGCTTTATTAGATATAGAAACGTTTCTAGAATGATAAATCATGTAGGGTCCACGTTTTTAAGAGAGAGATATTTTGTGGATCTGGTAATTTAAGTCTTGATAAAGTACTTAGGCTAGAATTTAGGGTAATTAGTTATTATTATTAATGTTATAATCAAATTTATTATAATATATAGTTTTTACCTAAAAGCAAGTTAGGTCCAACTTTGTGTTTCTGTTTTAACAGTATTGATCTTTGTTACATTTGAACCGGTGACGACATATATGAACCAATTACATTTTGAAGGCATCAACCATGTCTTTTTGACAACACCATCGCAGAAACTGCGCTTTGCTGACCGAATACTTGATTTTCTTTTGTTATTACTCTGGTAGTTTTGCTGGGCTGAGGCCTTCACTGTGTCTTCATCATTCGTACATGATAGGATTCACCTCCTCTCGACAAGGCCGGATATGAGATTTCTGGAGTCGCAGACATTTACTTTTCCTAAGATCACAAAAAATGGATTACTTAGTCAAAAAAAATGAAAGGATTACAGCATATAATCCTTGATTGGACTCAGGTTGGACTAAATGGAATACAGCATTGAAAAGTAACCATATCTCGGACTCTTTGTCTACAAACCAAAACATATTCTTTGATGACATCATATCAACTTCAAGATGTTCATCGTTTTCTTACGTAAGTGTGCTAGTGTTGTCAATTGAAAGAGATCAAGGTCATGTGTATGCGCACTCTATTTTTTACTCTAAAATAGAGTTTAGAGTAAAAATGTTATAATAATATTCTATTTTTCATTCTATAATAGAGTAAAAAATGGGTTTAGTCTATTAGACCCTAAAAATAGGGCGAACAAGATGGTCTAAATAATTATACTGCTTTTCATTTTCTCTTATCTAAACGTGTTGTAATTTGAACAGTTATCAAGTAGACCTCTCATTATATTTGGCATTTGGCATTAGCTTCATATTTTCATCATTCAAGAACAGGCAGCCATGGAAGCCAAGGGAGGTATCCAGTGGAGCTCCATCATAGTTCCTTCTGTTCAAGAGATGGTGGAGGAGAACCTCATCAGCACGGTTCCTCCGAGGTATGTACGGTCTGATCTAGACAAAGCTGAGATCGACAGTGATTTAACAACCGAGATCCCAATCATCGACATGAACCTTTTGTATTCTTCAACCTCCATGGATTCAGAGATCGACAAGCTCGACTCTGCATGCAAAGAGTGGGGATTTTTCCAGGCAAGTTTCAAAAACTCAGACATATTTTTTTTTTATATATTATAACATCGTCCCGTTTAAAACGGGCAATAGTTTGGGTTACAAGGACGGTTTGAACAAAAGCTTTATGATTATCTCTCTAGCTTATAAACCATGGAATAGACTCAAGTTTCTTGGACAAGATCAAGTCAGAGATTCAAGACTTCTTCAACCTTCCCATGACAGAGAAGAAGAACCTCTGGCAACGACCAGGTGAGATAGAAGGGTTTGGACAAGCTTTTGTGGTTTCAGAGGAACAGAAACTGGACTGGGGAGACATGTTCTTCATCACCATGCAACCTGTTCATTTACGCAAGCCTCACTTGTTTCCCAAGTTAGGTCCTCCCTTCAGGTTTGCATTCATAGAAGCTTTTACCGACATCACAAGTCCTCTCTGTTTCAAAACTTGGTTATGTTTTTATCAGAGATACACTAGAGAAGTATTCAGATGAAGTGAAAAGCATAGCTAAGATCTTATTAGCGAAAATGGCAAGAGCCCTGGAGATCAAACCTGAGGAAATGGAATACTTGTTTAGTGACGACTTAGGACAGAAGCTGAGGATGAACTACTACCCTCCTTGTCCTGAACCGGACCAGGTTATTGGTCTAACTCCACATTCAGATGCTACAGGACTCACCATCCTCTTGCAGATGAATGAAGTGGAAGGTCTCCAGATCAAGAAAAATGGAAAGTGGGTTTCAGTCAAACCTCTACAAGATGCTTTCGTTGTCAATATTGGAGACATGTTAGAGGTAAGTCATATGGACGAGACAACGGTATATCATTTGTGAATAGTTTGTTAAGGGTTTTGGTTATCAATGTAGATGATAACGAATGGGACATACAAAAGCATAGAGCATCGCGGGGTTGTGAACTCAGAGAAGGAGAGGCTTTCTATGGCGACGTTTCACAATACGGGAACGGGTAAAGAGATTGGTCCGTTGAGAAGTCTCGTTGAAAGGCAAAAGGGTGCATGTTTCAGAACCGTGACCCCTGAAGAGTATTTCAAGGGCTTGGCCTCCCTTGAGCTCGATGGGAAAGCTTTCCTTGATGTTTGGAGAATCTAAAGGATAATAATGCAACACCAAATAAACTTTGTCTTCTCCGACCGTTTGTAGACGCCGGTAAACCGGAATGACATAAACGATAAAATAAAAGCGATGTTAAGGAAAATAGACGAATGTAAGAGCGAATACAAGAACGATAAGAAATTGTATTCGCAAACAAACATGGAGTCGAGATATGATCTCTTTCCTTACCTCAAAATATTCGTTCCGTTAGTGAGACGAGACTGTACGAATATAGAGTCCCAGGATACAACCATGGCAGACAAATCACGTCTCACTCGTGATTCCCCTATCGAACTATAAACTCTACGAAACACTTTCGTATTTATGACTTACGCTAAGGGATTTTAGCTATTGGTTTCGATGTGAAAAAAGTTTTTCAATGAAGGAAGAGGAGAGACGAATTTAAAGAGACGGAGAAGACCCACTTCCCGCAACAGCTGCTGCACGTGGGCGAGAATCTCGCGGAGATCGAGGGAAGTTGAGTTCCGAAACTTCTTCCTCAAGAGTCAAGACTCTCTCTTATCTCGTTTAAAACTTTCGAGAGAATAAAATGCATGACGTTTTTATTTTCTAAACAAACTACTTGTCGTTTTAAATAAAAATACATGTCGTTTTTTTCCGAATTAAATGACAAAACGTTGAGCCTTAACTTAGTTCAAAAAGGCGGCCCTCCACCAAGACCCAAGCCGAGCCGTCCGGGCGGTGGCGCGCGTGGGGAGCCATTTTTTCCTGTAAGCCGTTTGAAACAAGGTAAATGTAATAGCTTATATATACAACTCATCCTCAGCTCTTGTAAGCGACGTGGGATGTTTCCCAATCCTTCATTAACTTATGCCATTATGCTTTGATTACATTGGCCCATTTCTTTTCACACTTTAATTAAACCCATTTGGTTTAAATTGATCCAACACCGTTCTTGGTGTAGTAGATGTATACTATGTTTCTCCTTTGTTAAATCTCTCTCTATGCTTCAAATCTCAAGACAATCGCGCTATTCATGTATTGTGCAAAGCTTAATATAATAAAACTAGAAAGCAACGTTTTGGCAGCACACAAGATCGTCGTTATCATAACAGTTAATCGTTGGTGCATCATTCATTCTATAATAATCTAAAGGCCACAAAAGACATTTTTTCAAAGGGAAACACTAAACACTTGCAGAAAATTCCTTGGCCTAGTGGTACCACTTATCAAATATTAAAAAATGCTAAATTTTGTAATATTAAGACCTTTTAAAGAGAAATAAACATTGGTGTATGTCTAACATTATGAACTTTATTAATCAAATTCCAGTACCTTTCTGTTAACAGATGACAGATGTAAGATTTCATTTAGCAATCAACCAATAAATGATCTCTGAACATCCCTCCATCTTTGTGGGTCGCTTCTTTGGGGATTGAACTTACCTCAAAAATGTTCATGGTAACCGATGACAAAATGTTTTTTTCTATCCGGCAGAAAAATCAGCAGATCTCTAGCAGAAATCGAGTTTCTTGAAAGTAAAAATGACCATCAAGAATTCAGTGGAGAAAGTGAAAGTGTACTTCAAACAATTTGGATCATCCAAATCCCCAAAAGTTTCGTTCCAATGATTTGAAGCTTCTTCTTGTGTCCGCATAATCCATATATGTTTTGATGCTTCTGCTTTCTCTTGCTCTTCTAGAATTTTTTGCAGTTGTCAAACCTTAAATATTATGGAACATAACAGATACTCTCATATACATAAACAGTCGAAATTCAACCAATGTTTTATTGTGTAATTTAGATATTGTGCAGAAGAACAATGTTAAATGTTTATATGTTTCCGTAAGAATAACATAACTGATGCTGAAAGTAAGAGCTGCAACAGTTAAAACCGAGTTTGATGCACCTTGACGCCTAACAGAGGCTTCAGACCACTTATCAGATGTTACCCTCTCTGCTTAAACAAGTTTTCATGGTGTGGTTGAGGCTTTATGAAGGCCAAAAACCATTTACTTAACAAAACAAAAGAACAAAAAAATACAAACTTAGAACTTTATAATATAACAAATTTAATGCTCCGACACTCGCAACAAAAAGTCAAAAAACAAAACAATCATTTGGACAATTACCAAGAACCACACTCGTAATATTTGACATTGGCAAATCCAATTTCTTTTTGGTTGGTGCTTCCACACTCGTAAGTTTATAACAGAAAAGTCAAAAAAAGAAAACAATAAAAGTCTTGTAATTTGAACAGTTATCAAAGACCTCTCATTATATTCGGCATTAGTTTCATTTTTTCATCATTCAAGAACAAGCAGCAATGGAAGCCAAGAGAGGCATCCAGTGGAGCTCCATTATAGTTCCTTCTGTTCAAGAGATGGTGGAGGAGAACCTGATCACCACGGTTCCACCGAGGTACCTACGGTTTGATCTAGACAAAGCTGAGATCGACAGTGATTTAAGAACCGAGATCCCAATCATCGACATGAACCTTTTGTGTTCTTCAACCTCCATGGATTCAGAGATTGACAAGCTCGACTTTGCATGCAAAGAGTGGGGATTTTTCCAGGCATGTCTTAAAACTCATTCTTTACAAACTTACATCAATGTTGACTTGCCTTTATATATGATTGACTCTAGCTTATAAACCATGGAATGGACTCAAGTTCCTTGGAAAAAATCAAGTCAGAGGTTCAAGATTTCTTCAACCTTCCCATGGAAGAGAAGAGGAAACTCCGGCAACGACCAGGTGAGATCGAAGGGTTTGGACAAGCTTTTGTGGTTTCAGAGGAGCAGAAACTCGACTGGGGAGACATGTTCCTCCTCACAATGCAACCTATTCATTTACGCAAGCCTCACTTGTTCCCCAAGTTACCTCCTCCCTTTAGGTTGGCATCAATGACGAATAAACGATTACCAATTCTCAGGGCCTGAAGATTTTGGAGATCATAAAAATTTACTAAGAACTTTAATAAAATATTTGTTTAAGAAAAATAATTTGAGGAACGTCGAAGTATATATTTAAAATTTGTTGGGGTCAATGTCCATATTTCACTGGCCTGTCTCCAGATCCGGTTATGCCAACTCCACAAGTCTTCTCTGTTTTAAAACTTGGTTATGTTTTTTTTTTCAGAGATGCACTAGAGAAGTACTCATCTGAAGTGAAAAGCATAGCTAAGATCTTACTAGCGAACATGGCAAGAGCCCTGAAGATCAAACCTGATGAAATGGAGTACTTGTTTGGCGACGACTTAGGACAGAAACTGAGGATGAATTACTACCCTCCCTGTCCGGAGCCGGATAAGGTTTATGGTCTAACTCCTCATTCAGATGCTACAGGACTCACCATCCTTTTGCAGGTGAATGAAGTGGAAGGTCTCCAGATCAAGAAAAATGGCAAGTGGGTTTCAGTCAAACCTCTCCCAAATGCGTTTGTTGTGAATATTGGAGACATGTTAGAGGTAAGTCATATGGACTAGAGAGAGAGAGCAAATGGTATATTATTGTGAATGGTTTTTATTAAGGGTATTGGTTACTAATGTAGATGATAACGAATGGGGCATACAAAAGTATAGAGCATCGTGGGGTTGTGAACTCAGAGAAGGAGAGGCTTTCTGTGGCGACGTTTCATAATACGGGAACGGGTAAAGAGATTGGGCCGTTGAGAAGTCTCGTTGAAAGGCAAAAGGGTGCATGTTTCAGAACAGTGACCCCTGAAGAGTATTTCAAGGGCTTGGCCTCTCGTGAGTTAGATGGAAAAGCTTTTCTTGATGTTTGGAGAATCTAAAGGGAAAACAATGCTGCCAAATAAACTGTCTTCTCCGACCGTTCTTGTTGTAGTTTTTATACTATGTTAACCTCTCTCTTTGCTTCAAATCTCAAGCCAATCACACCAGTCCGTAACGTTTTTGCTTCTTCATGTACTGTTGCGCAAAGCTTAATCTAATAAAACTATACGGGCGACGTTTCGGCAACATACAGGAGAGTCGTTAGAACAGTTAATCGTTGGTGTATCATTCAATCTTTCACAGGGAAAACAGTAAACATTTGTAGAAAAATTTCTAGGCCTAGTGGTACCACTCTGATCATCATATATAAAAACTGCTAAACTTTGTAATATACGACTTCTATTAAAAAAAAAAAAAAAAAAAAAAAAAAAAAAAAGGTAAAAAATAGTATCAAATTTATTAATAAAATTCAGTACCTTTCTGTTAACAGATCAACCAAATACAACTATGGTTCAACAAATGATCTCCATCTTTTTGGGTCGCTTCTTTAGGGATTGAGGAGATAACTCAGCTCAAAATGTTCATGGTAACTGATGACAAAAGCTTGTTTATATCCTGCAGAACAATCTGCAGAAATCTAGTTTCTTGAAAGTAAAAATGACCATCAAGAATCCAGTGGAGAAAGTGAAACTGTACTTCTATCTAATAATTGGGATCATCCAAATGCCCGAAAGTCTCGTTCCAATGACTTGAAGCTTCTTCCTGCGTCCGCATAATCCATATATGTTTTGCTGCGTCTGCCTTCTCTTGCTCTTCCATAATTTTCTGCAATCGACAAACCTTATTTTGGAGCACAACAGATATTCCCATATACATAAACAGTCGAAACTCAACCTGTGATTTCGATAAGGTGCAGAAGAACAATGTTCCATGTTTATTAGTTGCAACAGGTAAAACCCTAATTTGAACCATAATTGTTATTTGAGGTTATCTAGTCTATGTGATAGGATGCTAGTGCTTTGATCCCCTTGAGTACACAAAAGTAATGAAGAAAAAAAAAAACCCGTCAGATCAAAGAAAGTACAAACCTCGGCTTCCGAAGCACTTTTTGTCTTTAAGGAAAGACAATCAAAGAGAGCAGAGAACTTCTTAGTACAATCATCAAGTTTTCCAACCCGGTAGTACTGCTGCATCTGGTAATATGGTGCTGCACAAGAGATAAATAGTCTGAGTTAATCCTCAGGTCAATAGAGGCAAGACAGCATTATAGATAAAGTGAATGCAAAAAGGACCCTCGCTCGCACAGATGGAGAAAACAGAGACACAGGTACAAAACATACAGATACATCTAAAGACCAAATACAAAAGGGTTTCCTAAAAGGTGAAACCTTTATCGGATTTTATCAAGAAACAAGAATTTGGATGATGCAAAGCGATACAGCTTAGCTAAAAACATTTCAAGACTATTCCTTTTGAAAAACAAAAAAGAAACTCAACCTTGTTCTGTCTCATCGCCATTGCTGGTTATGTTGGAGCATCTAGATATCCCTTCAACAAAACATACAAATACATCTTTCAAAATACGAAAATTCCCCATCTTTTGAGTAAAAAAAACTAAACCATTTCTACACCTTGAGCAATGTTTTTGTAGTGTATTAAACAAACACGAAAACTCCAAAACCAGTTGTTGACAGAGCAAAGAGAAGACTGTTTCTAACGAATGGTTCAAATAACAATCAAGTTCAAATTTTGAAGAAAACCGAAGATGTAGAATCAGAGAATGCGATCAGACAAGGGAGTGAAACAAGACATACAGTAGCAGAACCACAGAGCGTCGAAGTATTTAGTGCAGGACACGCGCCGCCGCACAGCTGAATATTCCTCCATCTCCGTGCTCATCGTGTCTACTCCGAGTAGGTGCGGGAAAGAAGAAATGGATCTGGAAACGGGTCAGGTGGTTGGTATCCGGGTTTCGGATTCAGAGGTTTTTAATCCGCTTTTACATTGGTATGTAAAGCCCAATAAGAAAAGCCCAAAAGAAGAAGATGATACACTCACTGTGTGCGACATTACAATTCCCAGGATGATGATGTGTATCATCATCATCATGACATGTGAAAATGGAGCGCTGACAAGCCCAGCCCGTGGGACCGTGGGTCTGAATGAAAGGACCGGTGACCACTCGTGTGTGGGAGGGGAGTCTGGGAGGTAACTTGAGCTTAGTCAACGAGATTATACTAAAAAGAGATATGTCACTATCTTAATATTTATTGTAGGCCAAAAAAGCATTATAGCATGGCTCAAACGTTACGTTATCTCTTTCTCTTTACAGCCTTTTTTTCTTCCTTATTTTAATATCCCAAATCAAAAAACTAATACAATTTAAGTAAATAGAAAACGATTAGTTGACTAAACAAAAGGGAAAATACCAAACCATTTGTTTGGTCCTTATCCAATTTAGAATTTCCGAATACGATATATTCTTTCTGTTTTATTTTAAATGATGTTTTATTTTTTTTTAGTTTAAATTATTTTTACAATTTTCTTTGCACAATTTGAAATTATTTACTATTTTGATCATTTATATTTTGTTCCATATATTTATTTATTTAATTAGCTTTAGTCAATAAAAAGAAACAGAAAAAATTAACAATTTATTAATTGATATGAAAAAAATTAAACACTAATAATAGATTGAATCACTATTACTGCTTAACCTTTTACTCCTTCCGTTTTTAATATAAGTCGTTTTAGAATTATACACATAAATTAAAAAATCAATAAATTTTTATATTTTTTAAACAAAATATCATTAATTATTTAACTAACCACAAATCAACCAATAATAAAATAGAAGGTATATTATCATTAGTCGTATGACATTAAGCGTTAATAAATTTTACATAGAAAACCGAAAACGTCATATAATTTGGAACAAATTTTTTTCTTCTAAAACGACTTATATTAAAAACGGAGGGAGTAATTAATTATTTAAATTAAGTCATGATTTTTATATATATTCCATTTACACTATTTAAATCTACAGTTACATTATTTTATTTCTCGCCCTTTTCTTTTTTATTGATTATAATTTTTTTTTATTTGTTTATATTTCTCTTTGCAAAAACCCTAATTTCACATTTCTCCCCCAACTTAAACCACCACC
>NC_027748.1:12288386-12319816 GCF_000695525.1 Brassica oleracea var. oleracea
TTTTGTCTCTTTCCCCTAAAAACTTGATCTTTCGTTTTAGCTCTTTATCTCTGAATCTCGAGCTTGTAGTAGAACCAAGCTTGAATCTTTCGTGATCACAAAGATTCGGAAGGGGATCTTCAGATTTGGGCTCTACTCATTTTGTCGGAGTCACTCATCTTTATGTCCAGATGGAGGAGAGAGAAGGAACCAACAACAACACCACCAGCTTGAACCACCAAGCTGCTGCTGCTTACCCGATGGACCCACCACGACCCGATAACCCTAACCCGTTCTCGGCCCCACCCACCACTTCTTCTGTTGGGAATGCTGCTCCTCCGTTCAGCTTAACAATGCCGACGGAGACAGCGTCCTCCGAGCAGAAGAAGAAGAGAGGGAGGCCGAGAAAGTATAATCCCGACGGGACTCTCGCAGTGACTCTTTCCCCGATGCCAATCTCCTCCTCTGTTCAGTTGACGTCGGGGTTACCTCCTAGGAAGCGAGGAAGAGGGCGTGGCAGGTCTAGTCAATGGCTTAAGAAGCCTGAGATGTTCCAATTCGACAGAAGTCCTGGTATTATTATGTCTCTCCTACTTTCGATGTTGTGTCTGTTCAGAACTAGAAATGTAGCAGTTTTGTTAGTTATGTGACTCACATGGATCTATTTTGGAATAAGAAGTGAACTGTTGAGTCACAAGTGAGAAAAGGCTAAGACTTTAGCTTAATGTCTTTGTTGGTTGTGTCAGCTTTGGTTTTGACTTGTCTGGAATCAGTTGAAACCAGTTTTGCAGGTGTAGGAACTGCGGCAGATTTTGTCGGCGCTAACTTTACACCTCATATGCTCACAGTTAACGCAGGAGAGGTATGATGATCATAGTCTTAGGCACTGGGGATCACACATTCGAATATCTTACCTATGATCAATCAGTGAACACTGCTGCTTGACAAATGGATTTGTGCAGGATGTGACGATGAAGATAATGACATTCTCTCAACAAGGATCTCGTGCTATCTGCATCCTTTCAGCAAACGGTCTCATCTCCAATGTTACGCTGCGTCAAACTACTACATCCGGGGGTACTCTAACTTACGAGGTCTAACTTCTCTCTTCTTTTGTCTATACGGTTTTGCTTCAAATGTTTTATTTGGGGGTTGTGTTTTTATTGTGATCATCAGGGTCGTTTTGAGATACTCTCTTTGACGGGTTTGTTTATGCAAACTGACTCTGGAGGGACTCGAAGTAGAGCTGGTGGTATGAGTGTTTGTCTTGCAGGACCAGATGGTCGTGTCTTTGGTGGAGGACTCGCTGGTCTCTTTCTTGCTGCTGGTCCTGTCCAGGTTGATTCTAAATTTTCAAGATCTTGTTCTTGTCTTGGACCTTTAGAGGATCTTACGTGTTTGGCATTGTCTTATATTACACAGGTTATGGTAGCGACTTTTGTAGCGGCTCAGGAGCAGTCACACCTACAGTTAGCAAAAGAAAGACGGCAAAGATTCGGAGCTCAACCACCACCTTCTATCTCCTTTAACATCACAGCAGAAGAAAGAAAAGCGAGATTCGAGAGGCTTAACAACTCTGTTACCGTACCTGCACCAACTCCTTCGTTTCCACATGATAACACAGGGAACGCGGTTCACAGTTACTACACAAACTCGGTTAACCACGTCAAGGATCCTTTCTCTTCCATCCAAGGAGGAGGAGGTGGTGGAGGAGGAGGAGAAGATGAGGGGGAAGAGGATGAAGGAGATGGCGATGAGTTAGAAGGTGAGGATGAAGAATTTGGAGAATCTGACAACGAGATTCCGAGCTGATGATCATTTGCTGTGTTTATTTTCATGGGATTTGTTATGGGAGTGATGGGTTTTCAGGTTTTGGTTGATGGGTTTATTAACACATACTGGTTAGAAGATGCTATCATTAGGTTTCTCTCCTCTTGTGATTGTTGTAGTAGCCATATCAGAAAACAAACTTACTGTTGCAGAACATTCTCATTCAAGAAAGTTCTCTCTTTCCTTTTTCAAATTTAAATGTTTCAAATATTATATATGGCTTTTATCTCTAGATGGCTTTTAAACATCTAAAGTGAACAGGGGACCGTGAAATGCAACATAGGAGCATCTTGGTCAGAAGGTTCATCATCTAGTGGAGCTGCATGGATCCTTAGAGACAGTAATGGCTCAGTGATGCTACATAGTCGTAGACAATATTCTGGCATTGGGTCTAATAGAGAAGCGGAATTCTGGGTTATACTATGGGCAGTAGAGGGTATGAGAAGCACTAACCAACAGAACATTACTTTTGAGGCGGATTTCGAACAAGCGAGAGTGGTATTCCTCAATCCTAATAGATTTCCGTCACTAAGAAGCCTCTCCTCTACAATTCTAGCCCTGTTGAGTGACTTGGAATCGTGGCGTTTTGCACACGTAAACACTTCAAGGAACTTCCCTGCAACTAGGATCGCTGCTAGTGTGACGAGAGATAATCGAACACAGTCCTACGTTGCTAGAGGAGGTCCTTACTGGCTCTCCCAAACGCTCAACGAAGAGAAGCGACTTGGTTAATACTTAATAGCTTTCTCATTTTTATTCCTTTATGGCCATCTGTTACGGTACCTACTGGTATCAGGCCTTTCTTTTTCTAAACTTAATGCCTTTTCTTTCAGTTCTTGTGTTCTAGTTGGGATGTTGATCACTGTTATCACATTCTCTCAATACAATGAAATTTTCAGTGTTAAAAAAAAAAAAAACATCTAAAGTGAAAAAGAATACATAAACATAACTGTGAAATTTTTATTACAGAACTACTTGCATAAAACCACAAATTTCAATTCTAATGAAAAGCTATTAATCACCAAAACTGAAAGCCACTCTAAACACTTGACCAAAACGTACAGAGCTGGTTTATGAAAATAAAATCTGATCATAAATTCATAATGAAGAAATAATTATGCTGCGTAATCATTCAGTATGGCAGTATGGCACCATAATAGTTAGACCAAAAACGTACAGAGCTGGAGAGTCTTTTCTTAATAATCTGGTTGTATCCAAAAGTATGGTTAATCCCATGTCTACTATGGAATAAATTTGGTATGGTTATTATATAAATATTTGTCATGATTTTGGATTTTCAAGCAAGAGGAAAAGGAATTACTAGTTGAAATATAAAATCCGAGAAATTCAACGTACAAGTAACAAGACGACTAAAACCAAATGTTACGAGGACAGGTTCGACCTTTGTCAACTACAACCACACCTCAAAGTTTCTTACAACCCAACCACAGTTCAAAACTCCTCATCACAGATTCAATCAACTCGGAGCGGTTTTTACTTAACATCAATCAGTTCGACTTCAAACGACAGCCAAGCGTTAGGAGGAATCTGGCCACCAGCACCGCGAGAACCGTACCTGTGAATCACATCCCATCAAAAGTTTAGAAACAAAACAATCACAATCAAGAAAACAAGCTGACTAGGACCAAGATGATTTATACCCCATTGATGGAGGAATTGTAAGCTTTCTTTTCTCACCAACACGCATTCCTGTGGAATTCAAATAAAAAAACTTGCAATTAAAAAACAACAAGATGTACATATTGAACAAAGTGATGAGAATCAGAGTAAGAAATTTAGATGTTACCATTAACGCCTACATCCCATCCCTTGATGACTTCTCCACGACCTGCATGTTCCAACAAGCGCATAAGTATCTAGTATCATTCACAAGATTAACCAATTTCTTTTGCATCTAATCAAAAATACCAACCTAGCTTGAACTTAAAAGGTGCTTTTCCGATGTTGGAATCGAAGATCTTCCCATTCTTCTGAAGCTTTCCAATATAACGGACACTGACCTGCACTCAGAAACAATATAATGAGAGCTCGGAATAGCTAACACAACACATTGATGCAATCTAATAAACTGCATCCAAACAAAGCCGACAAAGACCATTTGGTAGAGTTCACCACTACTTAAGGCTCTGGTTGGTCTTATTAGACATTGGTGTGGATTCTTTCAAAAACCCACATTTTATTACACTACCACCTTGTCGAAAATCTACGTGGCATATATGCAGTAACCATATATGCACACTATATCAGTATACCTGCTTTCCAGGAGTAGCTTGCTTGCCGTTGGGTTTGCCCAATTTTAACTCCTCAACAACGAGCCCATTTGGGTATGTCTGTTCTTGAGAAGCCTTGGAGTTCTCGACTGTAGCTTTCTCACTTGTGTTCTTCTGCTTATTTTTCTTCTCAGCAGATTTATCTGGGGTCTTAGAGCTTTGACTCCTGTAAAAGCACATAAAATTCCTAGATGAGAAAAGGTCTGGAAGAACCTTTGTACAAAGCCATCTCTTCTTTGTGGCACAATGCTTGTAATAATAATCACTCAAATTTGTACTATATATTTCACAAATTTGTATTATCCAAAAGATTCCTTATATCAAGAAATAAGAGTTCTCACATGGCATTGTTTTTGGTTTCGTTTTGAGCTTTCTGGCTTGAAGAAGTTTGGGTGGTTTCCTTCTTCTTCAGCACACTGCACGTCTCAACTTTCTCATTTGAGGTACTTTCGCCTTTCTTCTTCTCCTTCTGATTTTTCTTCTTTTTATTCTTGTTTTCACTGGAAAAAAAAAAAGATAGAAACAATTTCATATTCCTCGACATATGATATTGTCACTGTACTCAGCGTCAGATAAAGATCAAAGAGAGGGGGTACCTTTCTTGTCCACCATCTTGCTCAGAAGCCTTGGCCTTCCGTTTCTTGTTGCTACCTTGTTCGTCAACATCTGAGTTCATCTTCTCACCAGACTTATTATTCTCTTTGGGAATGGGAAAACCATCTTCATCTTCGCTCTCCAGATCTGAAGCATGGGCACTCTCTTTGACACCAATCTGTTTATTTGCGTTCTTATCTTTGGCAGCTTGACTCTTCTTCTTGGATCGTTTATTCTTTTTATCTTCGGCAGGCTTCTCTTCATCCTCTTCTATCTCCTCAATCACAACTAGAAAAAATACAATTCACTTTGCTTTAACATTACAAAGGAAAGATAACAAAACCATGCAGCACATGTACATATTATAACCACAAATGTACACAGAAGCCACACTAGCACATAAATTCACGTTTCAAACATCTTATAACACATCTTTATGAGAGGGTCAAGGCGAAAAGCAACCACACAAAGCTAAAACCAAAAAAAAAACACTAAAATTCTATTGGAAATGGATTAAGCTATGTGGTAAAACAAAAGGTACCTCCGCTGTTTGGGACAGAAGACTGGCGATACATTTCGAGATTGCGATCAAGAAAGTCCTCAAATTTATCCATCTGATCCTCATCCATGTCATCTTCATCCTCTTCACTATCATAGTCAGAAGACTCTTCAGACCCCATTTCAGCAATCTCCATACCATCTCTAATAATAATGTCGTAATGAAAACTTTAAAGACTAGAGGAACAAAAAGAAAACAAGAAAGCATCAGCTAATAACACAAGTAAAGGATACGAATCATCTTCGTCCTGCTCATACTCCTCATCGTCATCATATTCCTCCAAGAATCCAGAAAGGTGGATGCTTCTGTCACCAGTCACCGAGAACTCAACGGTCTCGTCATCGTCCTCAAACTCAAGATTCAGAGGGCAACACTCGGTTTTGTTAGGCAGCAGTGAGCACAAGTAAATGGGTGTGTTTCCTGCTACGGAACACTGGATCACACTCTTCTCTTTGCCCAAACCCGAGCCTAGAGTTGCCTGAACGGCAGCAAAAGCAACACAACATACAAACATCAACACTCGCAGCTCCCGAATTAGTCTCAACGAGCTATACAAGATTGTATACCTGAGTGAGGTGAAGCTTCCCTTGTTCGTTTTTGGGATGGAAAGCTTGAGGCTTTCCAGGTTTCACTTCTAGTCCTGCAAAAGTAAACACAAATCAGAACTAAGAATCCTTGTTCAGGGAAACGGCGAGAAACTTACCCCAGAAACCCATTTTCTTCAAGACGGCGATAAAACTCCCTTGGATTGAAACGGCAACTAGTTTTGAAGAAGGTTTAAAACCCTAGTATGGGGGTTTTGCAGACGCTTTATAAGATGAGCGGTTGTCGAGGTTTTTCGGTTACGAGAAATTTTTAACTGAACCGTTCCTGATCATTTGGGCTTTACTGAGTTTTAGCGAGGCCCAAAATAGGTCTTAGATTTGAAATCGGAGACCAATTCTCTCAGATATCAATTTTTTTTTTTAGTTTTTGTCGTAAAAATAGCATTAAAAACAATTATCAAATTTCTTTTTTTTAAAAAAAAAATTTAATATTTATTTTTATTTTGTTTTAATTTGAAACCATATCCCCAGAACCCCACCCTTTAAGTCTAAATCTTAAGTCTAAATTAGTTAATTATAGGGTAAAAATGTATTTTTATTCTTTAATAAAACTTATTTTGATCATTTTCTTCTTTGAGGTCTATTTTTGTGACAAAATTTTTTAAAAAAATATCCTAGAGAAGTTCTCTAAATTTATCTTAGTCTGGTTTTAGTATAAGGGAAAACTGAAAAAAAACGCTCTCAACTTTTACTTGTTTCTTTGACAGGTTTTAAACTTCCGTAATGAAAAAAGAATAAACTAAATTTTGAAAATATAAAAAAATAGTGGAAACATAAGTATAACTATTTATATGCTTAAAATTCTTTTAAACAATAGTGAAATCATATTTTATTTTATGTTATAGCTGAGGATAGAATACTCATTATGACCATTTAATTAGTCTAGAAATCGGATACTACATATTATATATATATATATATATATATATATATCATTAGTATAAAACACAAACAAAACTTTCTTGTATATATATATATATATATCATTATATATATATATATATATATATATATATCATTAGTATAAAACACAAACAAAACTTTCTTGTATATTCTATCTTAACTAGAACTAGAATTTGATCCGCGCTTTAAAGCGCGAGATTATTTTTTGCTAACATATTTATGAATTCATATACTAATATGTTTAGATCTAGACGTGTGTTTTTTGTTTGGTTCTAATTTTTTTTAGTTTGATTCCGGTTGGGAAAAATGCATATTTCAACATGAACTATATGCGTCGTGCCTTTTACTTCCCAAACTTTGCAGTAGTGCGTATTCTATACTGAACTGAAAAAAAATTAAAAAAAAAAATACTACATAAACTTTGCGCATTGTGCCTTTTCATTCCCAAACTTTATGGAAATGCATAATACATACTGAACTAAACAAAATTCAAAAATACCATATAAACACTCAAAATCGTGCTTATATATGTTGACCGTTAAAGGTGTTAGTCAACCGTTAAAGGTGTTAGTCATCCGTTAATTATCAAACGACGTCATTTTGAATAAATTCTGTAAAATTAAAATTTAAAATACTACATAAACTCTCAAAATCGTGCTTATATATTGACTGTTTAGTCATCAATTAACTTTTCAAAACAACATCATTTTGATAAATTTTGTAAAATTTAAAAATACTATATAAACTCTCAAAACCCTTGTTATATATATTGACCATCAAAAGTGTTAGTCATTTGTTAATTTATCAAAACGATGTCATTTTGGATAAATTCTATAAAATTAAAAAATTAAAAATACTAAATGAACTCTTTAAATCGTGCTTTAATATATATTGACCATCAAATGTGTTAGGCATCCATTAATTTATCAAAATGACATCATGTTGGATAAATTTTGTGAAATTAAAAATTAATTTTTTGACTCTTACACTGGTGTTAGTTGAACTGATGACGTCGTTTTGATAGATTAACGTCAATTTGATAAATTAACGGTGAATAACACCTTTGGCGGTCATGAAATATATAAGCACGAGTAGAGTTCATGTGGTATTTTTAAATTTTAATTTCACATAATTTATCCAAAATGACGTCGATTTGATAAATTAATGGATGTCTAACACCTTTGACGATCAATATATATATATACAAGCACGATTTGAGAGTTCATATAGTATTTTTGAATTTTTGTTTAGTTCATCATGAATGCACTACTATAAAGTCCCGGAATGAAAAAGCATAACACATAAAATTCATATAGTATTTTTAATTTATTTTTTAGTTCAGTATGAAATACGCACTACTTCAAAGTTCGGGAAAAAAAGCACGATGCATAAGTACAGGTTGAAATAAGCCATTTTCCCAATTTCAGTTTGGTTTTCATTTTCCCCCGGTTCAATAGATATAGAAACTGTTGAGTTATTTACGAATTTGAGTTTTGTTTAGTTCAGATAACAATGTTAGAAACCCATTAAAATTTTGAGTTCAATTTGGTTATGGTTTGATTCTTGCTATTTGGATTATTTCGAATAAGATGTCGCATAACTCGGATAAATTTAGATATTTTGGATAAACATTATTCAGGTGATTCGGTTATATTGGAAATTAAGATAATTTTAAATATTTCGAATAAAAAGTAATAGGGTAATCTAGTTTTTTGGGCAGTCCGGTTTATAGGTAGTAGTTTTAGAATATAAACTGTATATTGGATATTCAGTACCCATTTGGTTTTCAGTTTGGTTCCGGTTTGATTTTAGTTTTATTTTTCCCGAAATATAAGAACCCCTCAAATATTTGTAAACATTGATTCAGTGTTGGTTTTGTTTTAATACTACATTTTCGGTTCTTGATTTAGTTAGAATAACCTAATATGAACCAATATATATTTAAGAGAAATATAGCCTTAAGAATACTTACATTCTCATATGCTAAGATGAATTTTATAGTTTCTCATGATGTTGAATTGTATCATTTTATATGTGTAGCACTTCTACGTGTATCATCTAACTTGTTTTGAAAGATTTACACCTATAACCTGTTTTAAAACCAATCTTATCTCTTATTCTCTCTGTTTCATATTAAATGTCACTTTAGCATTTTTTTCTTGTTACAAAAAGAGTGTCATTTTAGAATTTCAATGCAATTTTTAGCTTAAAATTAATTACAAATGCATTAATTTTATAAATAATTTCATTTATCTCAAATACTATTGGTTGAATATGTGTAATTAATAAGAACTTTAATGCATTTCAATCATTTTCTTAATTTGTGCGAAAAATGTCAAAGTGACATTCTTTATGAAACTGAGGGAGTAGAACATAATTAAGTACACAGCTTTATAACTAAACCATGTCTTTAAAATTTTATTAAAAGTATTTTTTAACATTTCATTAAGAGCATGTTTGACTATATTGTTACTGTTTCAATTAAGTGTCGTTGTAGAGTAAAATTTTCGTTTTAAGATAAGTATCGTTTTATAATTTCAATATAAAATTTATTGATTTTTTATTCAAATCTATTTTTCTATTGGTTGAAATGTGGTTAGATGTATTGGTAATAATGTTTTTATTTCGGAAATATACAAAACTAAATGTTTTATTAATCTCTGTGTCCAAATCTAAAACGATACTCTCTCTGTTCCTAAAAGAAAGATTTTATTGACTATTCATGCATATTAAGAATATAATAAATGTTTACAATTAAATTTATCGTTTGTTTCACTATACATTTTCCAATAACCATCAACCGATAGTAATTAATCAATTCAAATATTTTCAATTATTTTTTTCTTAAAAGCATACAATTTATCAACATTAACTACTAAAATTAACTTAAAATTCTAGAAAATTTATTATTTTGGAACAAAAAATAATTCGATAAAATCCTCATTTTAGGAACAGAGGGAGTAATTAAAATGAAACGGAGGGAGTAACATTTTTTATCTATTAAAACAAATACACAATATTTTCGTGTGGATTTTGTTATAAATGAACCTACGTCTAAAATTTTATTGAATGTTTTAGCATTTCATTAAGAGAATGTTGAATATATTGTTACCTAACAACTAATTACTACTCAATCTTGTTTGTTATTTGGTTTTTGATTTAATTCCTAAAAATGTGCAACACAATATTACCAATTTACCATCTAATTTTAAGGAATTAAATTATTTCTTCCTAAAAATATATGATTCCTTTGCGTGTGTAGATTTGATTACTGACATTTGAAAATAGAAGCTTTAATTCATTACAATCAAACTACTCGAGCTTTCTTCAAATGTACAGAGACATGTAAACGTTTCGTTCATTGTTGCAAGCCTCAGTAAATGCAACGGAAAAGATTTTTTTTTAATTTGTAATTTGATTTTGACCTTTAGTAAAAAAACAAATATTATAAAACATATTTTCTTTCACATTTTCAAAGAACAAACACTGGAAACTGACGATTCTGAACATTATGTGTGGCCCACCATAATCCAAAAATTGATGATAAAACTACAATCAGTAACACTCGGTTAAATTTAAAACACATTCGCAGGGCTAGGTTTAATTTAAAAACAAAACTTTGTATTTAATACCAGTGGCATAAAGATGTAATTATTGTGAAAAAGTCTAGGGTAAGTACAAAATGTACTCTCCTTTTAATAGATTAGATTGTTAGTTTATATTCTAACAAGATGTCTTTAGTCTACTTGTAACTTTATTACAACTTATAGCCACGACTCTACGATTTACTTTTTTCTTATTTATGTGTCATAACCTATTCTACTTTTACTTTATGTTACGTCTTCGGAAGAATAAACTTTCCACCATATCTACAGTATTCTGCACAACGTACGATACATATTATAAGGAAATCACGAATATATGGAAACTTTCATATTTCAGTTAATCTCTTTTTTAAATCTACACTAAGTCTATCTTAAATCTCTCATAGTATCTTCTTTCCCACGATTTTCTCTTCCCACGAGATGAAAGAAAAATCTACATTGATACGTTTATATAATTAAAAACGAGGTGAAAGAAAAATCTACATTGATACATATACATATTAAATAAGTTGAGTGTAACGGTAAGTAAGACTTGGTTTAGTGGTTCGTGTTTTCTCACTTTGTGCCAAAAGCCTAGGTTCGAACCGCTAGTAATCAGTGTTTTAAATTTTTTATATTTTTTAAGTGAGTTTGGAAATTACGACTTTACCATCTTTTTCTTCAAAAGTGTTTGGTCGAGTTCTGAAACACATCTATGGTTTTTCAAGCTTTTTTCGTTTTTCACCATTTTTCTTTGCTTTATAATGTAAGGATAATAGATCTACATGTAAACATCAGATTTAGAACATCAAAACTTAACAAAATCACCAAATTGTTAAGTTTGTACTCACCCGTTTTCGTATAATACAATCAAATCATCATGAATCGCCATGTTCATCCACCATTGAACATTTACTGGGCCGCCGAATCGTTCAGGCGGACGTATTTTTGAACAAAGGTTTTACCTCTTCTGTGGATTTTTTTTTAACTTTGTGTTTTTACTTCTTCTTTTTTATTTTCTATGAAAACTTCAATCAATTTTAATTTGGTTAATTGAAAGGTATAATGGTATTAAAGAAAATATAAATTCAATTTACCTAAATAATCATCTACAAGTACTATCGGGACAAACTTAAGTTAAGAGTGTCCCTTTTTCCAGTTTTTCCTATAATATAATACAATATGGTTTAATTACATAAATAACTATTTTTAAAGAGTTTACCAACTACTTTGGTAAGAAACTCAAACAAATATCTAATAAAATAACGTTTATCATTAAATATAATTAATTTATATAGTTAAATTTAAAATTTTGAAGAATGTAATCATCTATCTATACTATTATTTATGAAGTGATTTTGCTTATTTGTCATTCTTTCCATGATTTTAGGTAATTTTGCTCACTTGTCATGTTTTAATTAGGTTTAAGCTGGGTCATTAATTTATTAATAGTTTTTTTCTGAGTCAATAATTTATTAATTTAAATTATATAACTATGAAATTTGTAACCATGTATATAATTATTTTGATATTGCTTATGTGTCATATTCTCCATGATTTTAGTTACTTTTGCTTATTTGTCATATTTTTATTAGGTTATAGCATAGTTATTAAATTATTATTAGTTTTTAGCTGAGTAATTAATTTATTAATTTAAATAATATAACTATAAACTTTGTAACTAGATATATAATTATTTTGATTGTGTTTATTTGTCACGTTCTCCATGATTTTACTTAAGTTTGCTATTTTTTCATGTTTTTATTAGGATTTAGCTAAGAGCAGGCCCAATGGTGTATCTAAGGAAAATTAATGGCATGGTTCTAACTAATTAAATGCTGAAAATTAAATCAGAATGAGAAAAATTAGGTAGATATGGTTCTAAATTTAGATGTTTTGGAACCACTTCTATGCCAATATGTGTCATTGTCTGATTGGTTTTTTTTTTACAAAAAAAACTCAATTGTTCTCTCTCTCTTTTTCTGATTTCGCGGAAAAATCTCTCTCTCTCTCTCTCTCTCTTTTCCTGATGAACCTCGGCGATTTTGCCAAAACGCTTTGTCTCTCTCGATCTGTTGAACCCGGGATTACAGAGAATCTCTTCGTGTATAAACCCTCTGAGGAGCTCTCCGGCAGCCATGGACGGCAGAGGTGCGTTTCTTCTTCAAACAACGAATTCGCCGGACCCTCTGGTTTCTCCGACGAGAAGAAATCTCACCCTGTTCCCCTCCCGGCGCTCTCTTACGATCAGGTGAACGGATCGGTATCTGGATCGGGTTCTGTTTCAAGCGTTAGCTCGTCTGGATCGGGTGAAGATTAGAGCCAACCCACTGCTCCTAGATTCGATTCAGGTGATCATCAAATTGGAATTTTTATTAGTTGGCTTAGTTTTTAGTTGACAAGAGTTGGATATGTCCTGGTAGATTGGGCGTTTGGTGCTAGGTTTCTCTCTAGGCTATGAATACTGCTCTCGTAAACCAGTAACCAGAGTTGCTTTGTGTGATGATGAGTTTGGCTATATGATGTTCGAAGTTTGTATTTTTTGATGGTTAGATCAAGATTGTAGGTTAATTTCACCTGCTATCTAGCTTAGTTGATCAAAAGTGAAGGTTAATTTCACCATTCACAATCTAGATTAAGGCAATTGAAATCACAAGTTTGTATAATGCTAGCTCTCTGATATGTTTGGAACAATTTTTTATGCAGTTCTTATAGTGAGGAAGGACGAGAAGGTGCTATTGAAGAGGTGAAGGTCATTTCTGACGATTACAACTCAAAGGAATATCTGAAGCAACTAAATCAGGTTTGTTTTAGATCACACCTTATCTTCTGGTAGTTAGCTTTCATTTACACTCTTGGTAGTTAGCTTTAATTTACTTAAGTGATCAATGCTTGGTAAAGTCTAGTTTCTTGGTAGTTAGCTTTAATTAGGACTGTCTTATCAAATTTAGTAACCTAATGTGATAAATGCTTGGTTGTTCTTCGATTAGGTAAGACTTTATTACTAACACCACACAATTGACACACTTAAACACACTCACACTGGTTATAAAAGAAAGCAAAACAGCTTGTCCTTCTTCATCTCTTTGTCTCTCCATTGCTCGTCCTTCTTCATCTCTTTGTCTCTCCATTGCTCGTCCTTCTCCATCTCTTTGTCTCTCCATTGCTCGTCCTTCTCCATCTCTTTGTTTCTTCATTGCTCGTCCTTCTCCATCTCTTTTCAAAAAAACTACTTAACTCTCTCCTTCTCCTTTCTCAACCAGAAAGTAGTAATGGATTCTTCAAATCCATTTACTCAGTCTTCCGGGTTCCTGGATCTGTTAACTAGCCAACAGTGTGATCCTGTCTCACACAGCGTAGCATTTAGAACTTCAGAAGTTCCTTTTTTAAGTTCCCAGTTGATTAATGATCCAACTCAAGCTGAAGAGCCAACTAAAGACAAAAGAGGGAGAAGGAAGTGGTCACAGAAGGAAGATGTGGTGCTCATAAATGCTTGGCTTAACACAAGCAAAGATCCGGTCACCGGGAATGAGCAAAAGGCTGGGTCCTTTTGGAAAAGAGTGGGAGCTTACTTCAACGCAAGTCCTCAGCTTGTTGGTGTGCCAGATAGAGAGGTTGGCAACTGTAAGCAAAGGTGGGCCAAGATCAGTGACCAAGTCTCCAAGTTTGTTGGCTCCTTATGTGCTGCAACAAGTCAGCAGTCTTCGGGGCAGAATGACAATGATGTAATGAAGCTTGCTAATGAAATCTATCACCATGATTACGGTGCCAAGTTCACACTGGAGCATTGCTGGAGGGAGCTAAAATATGAACAGAAGTGGGTGGCAACTTTCGGGACAGATAACAACAAGTCAAAAAGAAGGAAGGTTGAAGATGGCTCTCAAGCTTCTGTCCAGTCATCGAGCCATGTAGATGAAGAAGAGGCTCGTCCTGAAGGTGTGAAGAAGGCAAAGTCGAGGTTGAAGGCGCAACAGAGTGCCAAAGAGATGGAAGCAACCAACAGCAAGTCTGTGGAGAAGTTGCAAGGTCTGTTGGAGATAAGGAAGCTGGATCATGAACTGAAGAAGCAGGACTTTGAAATGAAGGACAAGCTTAATAAGCAACATATGTTGGAGACTCTCCTTGCTAAAAACGAGCCTCTTAGTGAGACTGAACTAGCTTTGAAGGACAAACTAATAAGTTATATGTTGTCTTAAGTGATAGAGTCAGTCTTTGGTGTCATTTTCTTGAGTCAGTTTGTTGTTGTCTTAAGTGATAAAGAATGGATGAATGATGTTGAGTCAGTTTGTTGCTTTGTATGTTTCTGATATTTGCTTCTATGTATTGATCCTTTGCTTGTGTCTTATGATTGTGTATCATGATCCTTCAATCAATAGTCTCTGTTTTTTGTTCTGTTTTTATTCCAGTTTGTGCTTATCTCTTTGGGATATATTTTCAGTTTGTGCTTAGTTTCATCTAACTTCTTCACTGGATGCTTAGTTGTGCTTAGTTTCAGTTTGTGCTTAGTTTCATCTCATTTGCTTTGTTGTTGTCTTAGGTGATAAATAACGGATGGAAGAATGGAAGAAAATGAGAAAATGGTGAAGAGAATTGTATTCCAATATTTGCTTTTGTTATTATCTTTGTTGTTGTCTTTGTTGTTGTCGAAGAATTGTTGTTATCTCATTTGATTTTGTTGTTGTCTCACTTTCTTGATTTTGCACCACAAATTGTATTCCAATATTTATTCACTTAGTTTACAATTGGATTCCATTATTTATTCACCAACTTTTCAATATTAATTCACTTACTTTAGAATTTAGAATTGTATTCCATTTAATTTGGCACCACAAATTGAAAACTTTTTAAAATTCCATATTCTAGCATTTTCATTGTACTCCATTCCATTTCCTAGCATTTTAAAACTTTTTAGAATTGTATTCCATTTCATTATGCACCTTCAATTTCTATACTAAACACGTCAACATTTGTCTATATATTTTACATTGCATAGCACAAAATTTATTACAAACCTGAGAATTCTCTCTATATCATCATCTTCTTCTATTCTTTACTAAGAATTTTCTATATCATCTTCTTCTTATTTTCTTTCCTTAAAATTATCTTATTCTATTCTTTACTAAAAAATGGCATCTTCTTCCTATGATATTTTTGAGCAAACCATCGAAGAAACGTTCGATTCAGCATTGAATGAAAGTATGGAACAAGCTTTCAATGAAGAATTCAAAAATCTTACCGTTCGTCAACAAGCAACCAAGCCAAAGAAAAAATGAGCCTATATTGACAGAGAACGTGAAGACGGTCACAACCGTCTATGGAATGATTATTTTTGTGAAAATGCAACATATCCTAATCATCTATTTCGACGCCGGTTTAGAATGAACAAGCCCTTGTTCATGCGTATTGTTACTCGACTCGCCAATGAAGTTTCATTCTTTCAACGAAGAAGAGATGCTACCGGAAGGCTCGGTCTATCTGGACTACAGAAGGCCACAACAGCAATTCGTATGATGGCATATGGCTGTGCCGCTGATGCAGTTGACGAATACCTCCGTCTTGGTGAAAGTACTGCAATGTCATGCTTAGAAAATTTTGTTGAAGCAATCATATATTTATTCGGAGATGAATATCTCAGAACACCGACACCACAAGATCTCCAACGACTACTCGATGTTGGAGAGATGCACGGTTTTTCCGGGATGATAGGAAGCATCGACTGTATGCCTTGGGAGTGAAAGAATTGCCCAACCGCTTGGAAAGGACAATATACACGTGGATCTGGAAAACCTTCAATCGTGTTAGAGGCAGTCGCTTCACACTATCTTTGGATATGGCACGAGTTTTTTGGACCTCCAAGTACCTCAAACGATATCAATGTTCTTGATAAGTCACCGGTTTTTGATGATATATTACAAGGTCGAGCTCCAAAAGTGAATTTCTTTGTCAACGGACACGAGTATGATTTGGCTTACTATCTGACCGATGGTATTTATCCGAACTGGTCAACTTTTATCCAATCTATTTCACTTCCCCAAACACCAAAAGCATCCTTATTTGCTACATTACAAGAATCTGTCCGTAAAGATGTCGAACGTGCTTTTGGAGTCTTGCAAGCTCGATTTGCCATTGTTAAAAACCCGGCTCTTATTTGGGATAAGCGAAAAATCGGCAAGATTATGAGAACATGTATCATATTGCACAATATGATAGTGGAAGACGAACGAGATGGTTACACTCAATTTGATGTATCAGAATTCGCACAAGCGGAATCAAACCGAAGTTCGCATGTGGATTTCATGTATTCTAAAGATATGCCTTCTAATATGTGCAATTTGATGGCAATTCGAACTCGACTTCGTGATCGCAACATACATGAACAATTGAAAAATGATTTGGTTGAGCATATATGGCGTAAATTTGGTACAACGCAAAATGAATATTAATTGTTTAGTTTAGTTTATGATTTCTCAATCTATGTTATATGTTTTATGTCAAGTTAATTTCAATTTTATGTAATTCAATAATTATAATTTTTTTAGTATAGCTTGTGAGGCAAGTAATCTATTATTGCAAATTTTCCTTTTTTTGAAATTTAGAACCTTTCATTGGTTCTACCATTAGAGAGGTTGAAATTAACCAAGTATCTAAAATGTTTAATTTGATTAATTTTACTTAAAAAATTGATTTAGAACTCTAATGAAGGATCTATTGTTGGAGATGGTCTAAGTCATTAATTTATTATTAGTTTTCTTTCAGTCATTAATTTATTAATTTAAATAATATAACTATTTCAAGATTTGTAATTAGATATATAATTTTTAAATAAATTTTGTAACTTTGATAAGTTAGAACCAATTCTTATTATTCGGCTTTAAAATCATATTTGTTATTGGTAATTTAAAATTACTGGAAGTGGAACATAATCTATCTTTTATTATAATTTATAGTTTAATGATAATATAGATAATGTATATGTTAGGCATGGGCGTTCGGTAGACCGTTTGGTTTCGGTTCGGGTGATTCAAATTTTTGGATTTTCGGTGTTATGCTCAGAAGTACCATTCGGGTTTTACTAATTATCGGATCGAATTCGGTTCGGTTCCTTCCGGGTTTGATTCGGATCAGATGTAACCAATGTTTAAAATTGTCCAAAAATATAAGTTTTAAACCTCAAAAATTGACAATTTTGTTTTCAAAATATATAAATTGTTTGCAAATCTAATTAAAAATTAGTTAAACTATCTAAATTAACTAAAAAGTATTCAAAATAACAATTAAAACAAACTAAAAAAATATTTTTAATATTCTAAAATATCTAAATCATCTAAAAATATATAAAAATATTAATATATTTAACTAATTTCGGATATCTTCGGATCCTAGTTCGGATTTCGGTTCGGTTTGGATTATAACCAAACACCAATGTACTAAGCTCATAAGTCCCGTTCAGTTATTTTTGTATAACAGTTTGGATTCGGTTTCGGTTTTTCCGGTTCAGATTTAAGTAGGTACTTCGGGTTGAGGTAAAAACGCTCAAGCCTTGTATAAGTGATATTTATCTTAGTCTATCTTGTATTATAGTTATAGTAGTATGTAAATGCTAATACCAGAATTATGATGCCGACTTTATCTTAGTATCCATCTTAATAATGTATTATAATTATTTGCCAACTCTATGCTATGAAAGTATATATTCTCATCATACTTTTGATGGGAAATACACACAAAACTTACAAAACTTCATTTTTAAATAATATGAAACACTTTCAAATGTTGTCTTTTCCATTTCACTTTTTCTTATTAGAGTTATTGAGTCGGCTAAAGATTACTATAAAATTAAACTAAAGGTGTTGATACTTTAGAATCATGAAAAAGTCAAAATTTGTTTCAATTGAATTGGTATTGATGCCGTTGAAATATATTAATTTATTTCATTTTTGATTCACATTAATTATATGATTTAGTGTTAGTCACTTATTTGAAATTTAATTTGTAGGAAACTAGGAGTCATGCTTCTATTGAAAAATATTCTTTTGGCGACTTGTTTTTTGGTAATTTTCTATACACGTTATCTCAACGGGATTCTTTTATTCTGCATAATTTCACTTTCGGTGATTATACCATAAAATATAAAAAGACTCCTCTGCTTTTAAAGATAAATTTATATATAATAACCAAAATCATACCGTGTGATGATTTTCCAAAAGAGTCAACAAATAATGATTTCAAAGAATTTAAAGAAATATAGGGACGTCAATATGAAAATGAATTTTTAGTCGGTATATTTTCTATATCATATTTTATTTTTATTGATGTGTCTTATTTATGATATGTTTGTTCACAAGTTCTTCTTTCTAATGTCGTGTGTTTTAGATATTATTGGCGAAGTTGTGAATGTTGAACATTTGAAATATCTCATTGCAAAAGGAAGATCTTTAACTAAGTTAGAATTGACTATTCGTGACACAATGTAAAATTTTTCAGAGTTTAGAGGTTGATTGTTTGTAGTTTTTAGATTAGTTTTTGGTTTTTGTTTTCTCAAAACTCATTTTTCTTCCAATCAAGTTTTAGCTTTTAGTTTTTGTTTTTGTAAAAACCATTTCAATTGCCAATCAAGCTTTCTAACAAATAGATTCCCTAAAATTTAGGGAAACTAATTTTTGAAAAGTTTAACTAATTTATGAAGAAAAACCAAAAACCAACTTTTGTTAGCTTTTATGAACAAAAACGAATTTTGATGTTTTTTTAAGAAACTACTACATTTTTATTTAATTAATAATTAATAAATAATATTTTCATAAAGATAAAATTATCATACAATTTATTTTTACTTTAGATATCATTTAAATAATAATGTAAAAAAATTTATTTGTATTTCATATCTCTAAAATAAATTTATATATTTTATAAATAATATTAATTAATTTTAAAATTAGTTATTAATGTCTATAAATAAAATAATTGTATATTTTTAATAATTATTAGTCACATTAAAAATAACTAAAAATTAGAAAACATGATATGTTTTATTCATACTATATATTTTATAAATAATATTAATTAATTTTAAAATTAGTTATTAATGTCTATAAATAAAATAATTGTATATTTTTAATAATTATTAGTCACATTAAAAATAACTAAAAATTAGAAAACATGATATGTTTTATTCATACAATATATTGTATTAATCTTGAAAAATAAAAATAGCCATTCATCTTTAAGAAAATATAAATAATTTAAAATTTTATTATTAGTTTCAAAATTTTGAGTATTTTTATTTTGTATAATTTATAATATATATATATATATATAAGAAAAACTATTGCTATTCAAGTTTTTTAAAAATTAAAAATAATTTATATAAGAAAAATTTCTAAGTAGTTTCAAAATTTTAAATATTTTTATTTTTGTATAATTATATATATTTTATTTATATTTTCTATAATATAATTTTTAATATAATAATTAAAATATGGTATTGCGTTTTATTTTAAATAATAATCACAATATTTTGATAAATTTTAATTGTAATTCTAAATATTTATTGTTATTTTGCTGTATTATTTTAAAGTAATGTATTAATTAATATTTAAAAAATAAATAAAATATAGCAAAACCAAAATCAAAATCTAGAAACCAAAAATCAGAAACCAAAAGCTGAAAAGCTAAAACCAAAATCTAAAAACCAAAAGCTAAAATCTAAAACCCAAAAACTAAAACTAGAAACTATTGAAACTATCATCACTTAATTTAATTAATATTGTTCTATTATTATGACATGACACCAATTTAAATTTTTAATATTTAGTGATACATGTTTAACATGGACATTGGGTCTTGTATGCAAACCAAGTATCAGATCTTTAAACTGATCATGAAAATCACGATAATATGTATTATTGAGTTTTATTCAAGTTCTCTCCATAGTTCTATGTGGTCAAGAACATATACTAATAAAATAAAGATTTTTTTAAAAATTAAACTCTTTAATATTAAAAGAAACTCATTTAAATTGAGATTCAATTTCTAAATATAAGAATTATGTATAAACAATAAAAAAAAAATCACACAATAAACAATTGAAATTTGGTTAAAAAGACAGAAAAACACAAAAATTAATATTTTTATCTAATCAAATACATTAGCATAAATATAAAAATAATATTAAACTAAAATTATTAAAATATATATTAACTCGTACAAAGTGCGAGCCCACACCTAGTTTATAAGTAGATGAATAAGAAAGTAGATTCTATTTCTCATGAATTATTATTAAGGAATTTCATCTTATTCTACATTTGTATTTTTATTTAATAGTAAATATTTATTTACATATTACCGGTTTAAATTACTTTAAAATCTCTAAATTATTAAAAATAATATATTTTTTATATTTGTATAATTTACACCTTTAGAGTTATATGGCGATTAAAGGTATCAATGATTTGTGTTGGGAAACTTTCAATTGTTTGAATTTTGAGTGACCCTTTAAATCTTTTATAAGTATTACAATTAAACTTCATCACCATCACCATTACCACTAGATAGTTTCTATTTTTTTAACTTCTTAATATTTTATTTTTGTGGTATAATAATAACATAGTAGTTTAATCATAGGTCAACTAAAAGCATGTCCAGCCTTGCAATCCCGATTAGAAGCCTTGATATCTTATAACCGACTCTGCTTGCCACATGTCAATGTGACGCAACCAACGTAGACGATTAATGGTGTTTTGTTGATCAATGGTTGCCTCCAAACCTTAAAGAGCGTAAACGTACTCAAATTCTTAACCACAAGTTCTACATTCGTCGGAGAAGCGACGCGTTGGACAAAAAACTATTATCTGTTTGTGTTTGTGTTTTTTTTTTGATCAACCTCTGTAGTGTTTATTTATCTCATCTTGTGGATGTACATGTCGGTGGTCGAAAGAAGCGTAAACAAATGAATAATAGATATTCTCATCAATGCGAAGTCTATGCGTGCGGCGTTGACCTTCGTTACCAAGAAGGGTTGTTTCGTAACTTATCTTATCGCGTGACCAACTACGCGCCGTCTCGATTGATCGTAGACGGCATTCATTGCACCGGCAGAAGAAAACAAATGATTAATTTTTCCAGTAAATTCGTTTTAATTAGCTAATCTGTTAATTCGATTTTCACAATTTCTTTGTTTGTTTATTAAGCTTCTCCTGTGAATCTCTCTCCCTGAGCTCGCTTTACGAACAAGACGACGACAAGCATCATATGATTCCTCATCACTGGCAAATTTTCTCCCGAGTTTTCAAAAGGTTAATAGATTCACTTTGTTTTTTCTTGTTCGTTATTTTGCATGTTGGATCTGTCTCGCGAAGAAATACATCTGATGCTGAATAAGTATATGCTATGTGCTGAATCTGAGTTGGATTCACATGATCTTGTTGGTTTGATTGTTAATTTGCTAGTTAGTGTACTCTTTGTTGAGATCGATGATGTTGTTTGTTCCCTTTAGTATGCCTTCTAATAGCGTTGTGCTTCCAGATTCAGATCTTGAAGGAGAATCTTAACCGTGAATCGAGCAATAAATAGTGTGTGGAAGATTGCAATCGAAATCATTTTTGCTTGGACAGAAGAATGTTGATAGTGTGACTTATCACCTATAAGCTCTCTCTTTCGGGAAAGGCCATGGCTTTGGGATCTCCTAAGGTTTCTATATTCGGTGCTGCTTTTCCTGCGAAGGTGTCCACCATTGCAATTGCTATTGGGGGATTAGCATCCTTCTTTGTTTTCGGATTGTTGCTTCGTCTTTCGTACCCTATTGGTTCATCAGTGAGTGGTGTGTTTTATGGGAATGCGACTCCTGAACTAGTTGAAGTCCCTTTGTCCTTGAGCAACCATACCGTGGAAGGCCTTTACACGGGTAGTGACGTTAGTGTTTCAGATCAAAATCTGACTTCTAACTCTAGCTTGGGCTCACCTGATGCTGTTGCTAGTGATAAGAAACCTTTGGTGGATGGGAAAGAGGAGGCGGATGAGAAGAAGATTGATGTTGGATCAGGTGAAGGTGACACCAATGTTTCCAAGGCTGGAGACACTCCAAGTGTAGTATCATCTTCTCCACATGATGACTCTAAAACCGCTTCAGCAGAACCAGGTACGGGTCTTTTAAAGACGCTAGTTTCCATAATTTGGAACATATTGATTTGTCGTAGCTTAGTTTTGTAAACCAAAGAGTAAACTACTATGGGAATGTTGTAAATTGAGTTGTGCACTTTTATGACCAATCGCTTAGTTTTCAGATAAGTTTTGAAGAAAAGAGGTCTACTGTATCTAACCTTAGGATTGAATGTAGAAGATTAGAGTGGTTTTGAGTTGGTGATAGAGCATTTAGTGAGGGCTGGGCTTGTAAAAATGTATTGGCATACTGTATATTGTTTTAGGACGTTGGTTGGGCATTTGCTTGAGACTTCTCTCTGGTTTGGTGAATTGGTATGAGAAAAGCAGTTTCGTAGCTTTGTTCATGTCAGTTTCATTTCTATCAAGTTTACTTGATAGTTATTAGACTTCAGTTATTTGCTTCTCTGGATCCTCCATGTTTTCTAATCCTGTTATTTGAATTTGTTGCTCACTCCACCTTTGATTATTGCTTGTAGAGTGTGATTTGTATCAAGGTAGCTGGTTTTATGATCCGGAGGGACCTGTGTACACGAACAATTCATGCCCCGTCATAACGCAGATGCAGAACTGCCAGGGAAATGGACGATCTGACAAGGGATACGAGAACTGGAGATGGAAACCATCTCAGTGTGACCTTCCTCGGTTTGATGCCAAGAAATTTCTAGAGCTAATGAGAGGCAAGACATTAGCCTTTATAGGTGATTCAGTAGCTCGTAACCAAATGGAATCCATGTTGTGCCTTCTTTGGCAGGCAAGTAATTCTTCTTCAATAGTCAATTGATGATGAAAACCTGTATAAAGGTTGATTGTAACGTAGATTGCTTTTTACAGGTTGAAACGCCGGTCAATCGTGGGAGCCGGAAGATGCAGAGATGGTTGTTTAAGTCATCATCAGTAATGATTGCTCGTATATGGTCATCTTGGCTCGTCCATCAGTTCAACGAAAAATTCGATTATGCTCCCGAAGGTGTCACCAAACTAAAGCTGGACCTTCCTGATGAGCGCATAATAGAAGCTCTTCCCAAATTCGACGTGATTGTCTTCTCTTCAGGGCACTGGTTTGCAAAGCAGTCTGTCTACATACTCAATGACGAGATCGTAGGAGGCCAGTTATGGTGGCCGGACAAATCAAAACCCATGAAAGTCAACAACGTGGAAGCATTCGGAATATCAGTTGAAACAATCCTAAAGTCCGTGGCTACACACCCTAACTACACGGGTTTGACCATAGTGAGAACATGGTCGCCTGATCACTACGAGGGTGGGGCTTGGAACACAGGAGGCTCGTGCACCGGGAAAGAAGAACCCATCCTTCCAGGGAAGCTGGTGAAAAACGGGTTCACGGAGGTAATGCATGAGAAGCAAGCCACAGGGTTTAACCAAGCTGTGGAGGGAGTTTCGGAGAGCTCAAAGGTTAAGTTAAAGCTGATGGATATTACAGAGGCATTTGGGTATCGACATGATGGCCATCCTGGTCCGTACAGGAGTCCGGATCCAAACAAGATCACTAAAAGGGGACCTGATGGACGGCCTCCGCCTCAGGACTGCTTGCACTGGTGCATGCCGGGACCGGTTGATACGTGGAATGAAATGGTGTTGGAGCTCATAAGGAGAGACGTGGAAGGCAGGAAAAGGAATAGCTGATGAGTTACATATACTATTATTATGATTCTTGATCGTTGATAAACCAAACATAAACTCTCACTTCACTTGTAGAGTTTTGTCAACCACGGTGAGGTAGAATTAGGATTGTTTTGGATCGTATTTCTTCCACGTTCGCTTGTTTCTTTGAGATTGAAAGCTATTTTGTTTTTCTCTTTTTGTTTCATTTTACATTTTGCTATTTCGGAGGTACATTAAGGGATAAAATCGAATCTTAAATAAGTATGTGCTTAAAATGAAAATAATGAATAGATTTGGGATTTTTGTGAAAAATACAACTCGCTGAGTAGTAATCGGCTAATCGCTCACCCAAGGGCGCTTGCTTGGGTTTGTTAGAGTGAAAATGGCTTCTTGTGACACAACCATCGGGCCACTGCTTCATTGCCAAGCACGGTGCTTAACATCAGCCAGCACGGTCTTTAGCGTCCCAACAGTGAGGATGAGGTTTTACTTCTATCCTTTTGTTTCTTAGATATAAAAACAGAAACTTTATATTCGGTTGTGTAATGCTTATGTGTTTGGTAGAATGAACAGCATATTGTTTAGCTTCTCATGACCTTTATTTCTGCTATTCAAAAGTGTACTTATGAAAAATCGTTTCGGATTATATGTGTTAACTAACGTTTGTTATCTATGTAGCACAGGGACGTCTATTTAGGTGCCGTACCGGTACCGGAAACGTTTCGGGGACGGGTACTTCACGGGGACAGCACTGGTACGGCTTGGGGACGGTTAGAGAACATAGCTATGAGTAAGACTAGTTTTCACGGGACATAATGCTTGTGCAATTGTTTTTTAACTGTCACTGTTATCTTGCTTCTAATTTTAGTTGGCAAAATAGACATATTATAGTAAATTATATCTAATTATGTTAGATTCACTATATAAATTTATTTTTTTATAAATATTTTATATTTTTTACTAGTATATATTTGCCGTACCCATACCCATAATTTTTAAATTTTCTCGTTTCTCGTCCCCGTTTCCGTCCCCGTTTCTGTCCCCGTATCCGTCCCGGTGCATCATAGTTTGTTATCCTTGCTGGTGTTGGTTTTCATTTCAGGTACTACTGCAGCTGCTAAGCTCCTGAGAGGGAATGGAGTCACACTTTTTAAGGTGCGAGATGAGACAATTAACCTGCTAGGGAAATCAGACATGTACTTTTTCAGCCCGGAGCATCCTCCTCTTACTGAACCGGCTGGAAAGGCCATTGACTGGGCCGTTGATGAAAAGAAGAAATCTGGTGTTGCATAAACACCACTCTCTTAATATTTCTCAATCCCTTGTGTTTGTTTCCCATACGTCATAGCCAACTGAAACTGTACAGGTATGGATGGGGAACTAATCACTGTTTACTTTCTCTTGGGGATTTGGTCCTCCTAGAGATAAGAGTGTGGTTTACACATTAGTTGTTGGTTTACTGATAACCGGTGGTTTGTACCGGATATATTATTAGTCTTTATATAGTGATTGTACATCAACTTTACTCTTTAACAGAAACTAGATTTTGATCCGCGCTTTAAAAGCGCGGGGTTAATTCTCTTTTAAAACTATAAAAAAATTTTAGTTATATTATTTTTTAATTATAAAATTATGTGTTTTTATATATGAATACCATATACATTTAAAATTTATTAATTTTTTATGTTATAATCATAGATATTAGATATCTTATAAAAATTATATTTATATTTATGAAATTGTTTTTAAAGAAGTTATTATTTTAGAAAAATATTATAATAATTTTAATTTATTCTAAAGTATTATATTTATATACTAAAGATATTTTCTCATTATATATTTTAATATTATTGTTTCACATTTTATTTTTAATGATAATATTTTATTTAATTATTTAGATGCATATATATGTTCCAATTATATAAAAACACTACTATATAAGTTGAAAAAATGAAAGATATTTTTTCTTTGCAGATTTTAACTTTTAATGATCATTCATTTATTTATTTACTTAGATGCATATATTTGTTCCAAACATATAAAACTTAACTATAGAAATTGTAAAAAAGGAAAGTTTATGATTTGTTATTTCTCAGAATTAGGAAAATACACTACAAAAACACATTATTAATTTGTATCTCATAAATAAATTATATTAGTTTAATTTAATTTATTTATTATCCGCAAAATTAAATATACTTCATATGATTAGAAGTATCTAATTATTCAAAAAAAAAATTGCTATGGATATGATAAAGTTTTACCGAAAATAAATGCTAATAGTAAATTAGCATTTATGGTTTTGTTTTGGTTTGTAAAGAAAATTTACTTGTTACCATAAATATAAAATATCTCCATTATTTTGTAAATATGATGAAAATTTAAGGGCATAATCCTAAAATTTTAAAATAGTATCCTGCTTTAATAGTATAGATAATATTCATTTTTATATCTTGAGTTCATCTCCTTCTTCCTCACGAGAGTGTGATCTCTCATCGTTTCTGTTCAGCATCAATTCATCTAATATGGTATCAGAGCCAATCTCATCTTGGTTCTTCTGCTTCGATTCATCGGGATTCAAGCTTCTTTTGCTTTGATTCAGCTTTGTTTCATCTTGCTTTCATTTTTTGGTGGTGATGAACTTTTTGTAGAATCTTCATTCCGCTCCATCTTCTTCCTTCCGCTTGCTTCGTTTCACTGGATCGTTCATCATCTTGTTATCATCTCAATCGCTCATCCCGTTTCGGGCGCGTTACATTCTGATTGTGTTCGTCTCTTTGCGACCGTGTTGATCGTGTTTGTTTACGGCTTTGTTCCGCTTTATCCCGTCATTGTCAGAGTTGATAATTTGTTATGGAACGGAGGTTATCTCAGATTGATCTTCTTTCGATCAATGTTGATCGTGTTTCCACCGGCGGAGTTCGTTGCAGAGTTGATTGTGCGGTGGAGTTCGTTTGCGTTGGATTTTTGTGGCTTTGTTCCGCTTGTTTTCGCTCTTGTGCGATTCCGATCAGAGTTGATCGTGTATTCTTTCGATCAGTGTTGATCGTATTTGCGGCTTCGTTCCTCTTGATTCGCCTTTGTGCGACTTATTCCGATCAGAGTTGATATGTGGTTATTGTTCAGCTTTCTTTTTGGATCAGAGTTGATCCGTGGTTATTGTTCAGCTTTCTTTTTGGATCAGAGTTGATCCGTTCTTGAGCTGGATTCTGTTGAAGTTACATTGTTTCTTTTGGATCAGAGTTTTATCCGTCAACGGATCTGTTTTTTCAAGGTGATTCACCATCATCATCTCCTATCGTCTTTGATATCATCTAAAACTGGCTTCAAAACTGCTTATACTTCAAAACTAGTTCAAGCTTGTTCTTTGGCTAAATCATCCATATCCACTTTACTTAGTGAAGATAACTCCAAGTTCAAGTGTGAATTCAGTTATGGTTATCTTCCAAGACCACCAGAAAGTCACCCGACGATTATTCAGGTCTGAAAATCTCCTTTACCTCCTTGATTGATCTACGGAACCAAGCCTTTAAGTTACAAAGCTAGAGATATAGGTTGTGATCACTTCTTTCATGGTTATTTTGTTGTCATATGGAGAATTTTGGAAGATAGAGGTTCTCACAGAAAGGGGGAGCTTTGGTTAGGGCATTTTAGGCAAAATCATACTTGTGGTGATGATGTCCATGGCTTAGATCTCACTGCAATATTTGTGATATATGTGACTGATCTTCCTACGGTATGTCACGTTGTTGTGAGAGTTCCGCAGTCCAGCTCTCATGTTGCATCACACATAAGACAATTGAAAAATGATGTTCATACCCCTGCAATGGTTCAGCATTTACACATCCTATTACGTTTGATCTCTCCTGATAAGCAACAAGGTATTGCAACATTTGTCTTTTGGCCAAGATATATTTGTTTCGGATCTTCAGTCTTCTTGATTTGTGAAGCTGGTATGCTTAATGTTGCTGCGGAAACGTTACGCCATGTCACTCTTCTATTACTCTTCAGCTGTTGCCGGGTCAGCACCTCATCACCTATTAGAGAAGTTTGTATCTGCAACAAATTCAGTTTACTGAAGCGGCTTTGTGATCATGTTCTGCATCCACTATGTTCTTTTGCTTGTGTGTTATTGATGCATATGACAGTGTTCAAGCTACTTCTTGGTCAAGTTCGTTTGCTTGTGTGTTACTGATTCAACTTCGTTTCATCTTGTTTTCGTTTCTTGGTGGTGATGAGCATTTCGTAGAATCTTCATTCCGCTCCATCTTCTTCCATCTGCTTGCTTCGTTTCACTGGATCGTTCATCATCTTGTTATCATCTCAATCGCTCATCCCGTTTCGATCGCATTTCATTCTGATTGTGTTCATCTCTTTGTGATCGTATTGATAGTGTTTGTTTGCGGCTTTGTTCCGCTTGTCTCGTCATTGTCAGAGTTGACAATTTCTTCTGGATCAGAGGTTATCTCAGATTGATCTTCTTTCGATCAGTGTTGATCGTTTTCCCACCGACAGAGTTCGTTGCAGAGTTGATTGTGCGGTGGAGTTCGTTTGCGTTGGAGTTTTGCGGCTTTGTTCCGCTTGTTTTCGCCTTTGTGCGATTCCGATCAGAGTTGATCGTGTATTCTTTTGATCAGAGTTGATCGTGTATTCTTTCGATCAGTTTTGATCGTATTTGCGGTTTCGTTCCTCTTGATTCGCTTTTGTGCGACTTATTCCGATCAGAGTTGATCTATGGTTATTGTTCAGCTTTCTTTTTGGATCACAGTTGATCCTTTCTTGAGCTGGATTCTGTTGAAGTTACATTGTTTCTTCTGGATCAGAGTCTGATCCGTCATCGGATCTGTTTCTTCAAGGTGATTCACCATCATCATCTCCTATCGTCTTTGATATCATCATCATCATCTTCGTTTGATTCAATAGCTTCTGCGTATACTTCAAAATGGTTCAAGCTTGTTCTTTGGCTAAATCATCCATATCCACTTTATTAAGTGAAGATAACTCCAAGATCAAGTGTGAATTCAGTTATGGTTATCTTCCAAGACCACCAGAAAGTCACCTCGACGATTATTCAGGTCTTAAAATGATGTAGCGGAAGCTTTATAGGATAGAACTAGAGATCCGTTGATTCTGAAAATACCCGGAAAACTAGAATAATACAATGATCTTATTTAATTTAAGAATGCCTAAGATCAATATCTTCTTGAATTCGTTGAGAACACCTATGTTCTAGCCGTAAACAAGGAATAAAGAAAAATCTCTTAACTTATATTAATCAAATCATAAACTCCATAAATTGAATATAAATTTCCTAAACGGCTATATATAAAAAAGCCATAAAACCCTAAAAACATTAAAGATAATTATCTAAATAATTAATAAAACAAATAATAAGATATTTGAAAATATTTCAAATACTTATCTACATCAGAAAATCTCCTTCACCTCCTTGATTGATCTACGAAACCAAGCCTTAAGGTATAAAGCTAGAGATATAGGCTATGATCACTTCTTTCATGGTGATTTTGTTGTCATATGGATAATTTTGGAAGATAGAGGTTCTCACAGAAAAGGGGAACTTTGGTTATAGCATTTTAGGCAGCATCATAATTGTGGTGATGATATCCATGACTTAGATCTCACTGCAATATTTGTGATATATGTGACTGATCTTCCTGCGGTATATCACGTTGCTGTGAGAGTTCTACAGTCCAGCTCTCATGCTGCATCACACATGAGATAATTGAAAAAGGATGTTCATACCCCTGTAATGGTTTGGCATTTACACATCCTATTATGTTTGATCTCTCCTGATAAGCAACAAGGTGTTGCAACGTTTGTCTTTTGGCCAAGATATATTTGTTTCGGATCTTCAGTCTTCTTGATTTGTGAAGCTAGTCTGCTTATTGTTGTTGCGGAAACGTTATGCCATGTCACTCTTCTATTACTCTTCAGATGTTTCCGGGTCAGCACCTCATCACTTATTAGAGAAGTTTGTATCTGCAACAAGTTCAGTTTACTGAAGCGGCTTTGTGATCATGTTCTGCATCCACTATGTTCTTTTGATCGTGTGTTACTGATGCATATGACAGTGTTCAAGCTACTTCTTGGTCAAGTTCTTATGGCTATCGTTAGCACATCATATCCACAGTTCGTCATCCTCTATTGCTGCAAGCTGTTGTTTCAGAAGCTACTGAAATTTGAGAAAATGTCTTATGTTATCTACTTGGGACAGTCATATACATTCTGATTTAAGGCAATGGAATGTTGTTATTTTTGATGTGTCATATGGATTACTGCTGAGACAGAATCCTATCTACCTCCACGTATGATGCTTCTTCACATACTTGTTTCTAATGTGGAATGATGTTAGGAGTTTTCAAGGCTTCTAAGACAAATGTTGTAGTATCAATGATTGTCGAACCAGTTCTGAGAGATATCAAAGCACCGAGAATGCAAGTAATCACTTAATCTAAGTGCAGCCAATGGTTTTTAAAAGAGTTTTTAAACTATAACTAACTAAAAGGAATAACTAAATGATACTTTCTTAACTATGGGAAAAGAGAACTCATGGATATAGGGATTAGACCTCGGGTGATCAAGTTTCGAATTAAGGATGGCAAACGATCAATCAAACTATCAACCTTAAGCTTGAACACAATCCTAAACAGACTCTATGTCTAGATGAATGTTCATTTACTAACACAATTGATGTTTGAATAATATGAAAGCAATCATAACTAGCAAGTCCAATGGCTATCCTAGCACCTCTAACAACAAATGTCTTTGGCAAAGTATGCTAAAAGCTTAGAAGAGTATGTAGAGAAACACAGAAAATAGATATAAGAACACAGAATTTCAATAACAAAACTGATCAATTGATTCAAGAGATGACTTTCCAAAGGTTTTTGGTGGTTTTTCTTCAGAACCAAAGATGATATGCCTCATGGTGGCTTACATAGTATTAAAACATAGGTTTAGAAAATAAAAACGTGCATAATGAAATGACCCTTGAGAAATCATAAGTTCGAGCAGAAATATGACGCGCAGCGACCTCCGCTTGTCGCTCCGACAAGTCGCTCCATGCTTCGGGAGCGACCTCGCTGTGTCGCTGCGAGAGGGCGCTCCGGACTCGTTCTCGCATCTCCGAGTGATGAAAACGCGAGCGACCTCCGCTCGTTGCTCCGACAAGTCACTCCATGCTTCGGGAGCGACCTCGCTGTGTCGCTGCGAGAGGTCGCTCCGGACTCATTCTCGCGTCTCCGGGTGATCAAAACGCGAGCTACTCTTCCCTGTCGCTCCGTGA
>NC_027748.1:12320043-12323937 GCF_000695525.1 Brassica oleracea var. oleracea
CATATGTTGCAGGTAGTTGATCATCATATCTAATAGATTTAGAGATTATATGATGATGTAATGTGTTACTCAGCGTTAAAAAAAAGAATAACATAATCACTTCAAGTTATGTGTCTTTGGTCCCCTCACTACAAGAAAATAGCTCTATTGCAACAGAAAAATTGCAACGTCCATTTTCGTTAATAATTTGTTATGATTATTGCAATATTTTTGCTATAAAGAATATTCGTTACAGTTTCATTACAAATTTGTTGCAAAATAACAACTATAACAGACGTTGCATATTTTCATATTTTCGTTACTAAATTGTAACATTTTGCAACATAAAAAAATATCTTGCAAATTTTGCAAGAAACATTCAACATTCAACATTTTAAAATCATTGCTAATTTGCAAAAAAAAAAAAAATTAAAAATATATCGCAAAAAATGTGACAGTGATTATATTTTTTATTATATGTTTTTTTTATAAAAAGAAATTAAATGGTTTTTCGTATATTAATTATGTACTTTTGTACTTTTGGTTGCCACTTCTTTAATATTAGATTGCTAAGAATTTATTAATTAACTTCGCCTCTTCTCTCTGAATATCTTTCTTATCCAGAGATACATCTAATTTTTTACTAATACAGTTTTAGTGTAATTCTTGTTTCTTCTCTGTCAAAGTTCATGTTTTACTACGTCGGATAGATCGTAGATCACATGAGGAAGGTGCAGAACAGCCGCAGGTAACTTCTCAAATTTCTTTTGCGTCATTGTTGCAAAATGGGTTGTTACGTAATTCCTTTGTTTACGTGATCTTTCTTGTTACGTAATTTCTTGGCAACTACTAGAATGTTTTTTTATTGTATCAAATGTAGTTCCGCCTTATATTGCATTTACAGCTTGACTTTTAGTTTGTTTACAGAATAATATATTAACAGATATGGATAACCCATTATCAAGATTCACTTAGATTTTATTGTTTCCATATATATAAAGAGCTTATACCGGTGTTTTTAATAATTCATTTGACTTCTGCAAGACCGTAGTTCTTCCAAAGTAACTCATCTCCAGAAATTCTTTTGTTTTTCCTTGTGCGTTTTATATCCTTCATGAATTACTTTTAAGTTTTAAGTCTGGTAATTTTTTTCAGATGAATCAGATGGCAAATGATGGTCATAATCAAGAAGCAGCCCAGCCAAGGAATGTCTTAGGTGTTCTTAATCCTTCCAAAGTGAATGGATCATTGTGGTAAAAAGTATATATATATATATATATATTACATACGTCACTTTAAATTTTTCTGTTACGTTCTATTTTTTTATAGGTTCAAACGTGATTCAATCACTAGTGAGATAAGAACAATCATTCGATCTGATTATCCTAGCCCATATATATCGAAACTGGTCAACTGCACCGCAACACGTAAAAGTAAAAGATCGATGGTGGTACTTATTTAAGGTATATCAAAGAAAGGCTGAGCAAACTTGAAGGCTTGGAAAAATGATAGCGATCCTTTTTCCAGCTATTCTATCGAGGATGTCAGCTATTCTATGGAGGGATGTCAACAACTAAGTTTTACTTGACTGCTTTTGTTATTTTTTCTAAGGTTTTATTAGTTTTTTTCTAGTTTTAAATTATCTCTGGTTTTTCTCTATTAATGCATCGTTGAACTTTTTAATAATTTATTTATTTAATAAAATTGGTCATTTGACTTTTTTATTATAAGATATATATAACGTAAAAATAAATAACACACCTAATATTTCTTAAAATAGAATACTAAAATAATTATTCTATGCAACACAGTTAATATCTACTAATTTTATTAGAATATTAATTATTAACCATATAGTAGTCACCGTCAAAAAACATTTGCACCAAATCAATTATTTAAAAGCAATTACAGGAAATTGGCAACAACATTTGCTATATCTTTTACATAGCAAATTTCGCAATGATTTTAAATTGCAACGTCCAAAATATTTTATATAAAAATTTTGTTGCATTAATATTACTAAATTTCAAAAAAGAATAATTGTAAATTTGCAATGTTGTTTGCTATATATTTTAAGTAGCAATGACTTGCCACCATTTATGGTTACAAAAAATGTTATAAATATACAACAAAATTGCTATAAGAAATTGTTGCAAAAATATGACATATATAGCAACAACTCAATTTGTTGCTAATTTTACTACGTATCTGCGACAAATATGGATTTGCAACATTCAAATTGCAAGAAATTAAAATTTGTCACATTTTTATTGCAATTTAATATTTGCAACAATAAATAAACATATTGCAACAATATATTACTATTGCAATATTACTATTTTCTTGTAGTGAACCTAAACACGGCTAAATCCTAATCTATATGATCAAAATGCACATGGGTGAATGGATAAAACAATAGAAATATGCAAGATATCAACTCCCCCAAACTTGTTCTTTACTTGTCCACAAGTGAACTTTCTAGAACTCATAGGGAGAGAGGTTTGAAGGTGGGAGCTCATAGCCAAAAGAAACACAACTAGCAAACACAATTACCACACTCTCTTATTACACTCTAGCTTCTCTAGTCCTATCTCAACTCCTTTTGCCCCTACACTCATCATCAAGCATCCACACATTCAAATCAACCAACTCTCACATTCATTAAGCACAAAACATCTAGTGAATTCTTGCAAATATTCAGTCGGTCCAAGTCATTTGGGTAAGGGAAGGCTTTTATTCAAAAGGTTCGAAACATAAAATCTTTAAGGTAGTTTACTCTCGAAAGAAGTAACCTTGACATTGCACATAATATATCTAAGAAAGGGACCAACTCATGCATACAATGCTCAATCTCCATTGTTCTACCCTTTTCCCAAACATACAATTACACAATTTTTCCCAAATGTCAAGCCCAACTCACATCTCTCACCAAAAGATCTCAAGAACACCTTGCACAACAAAACTCTTTTCTTTGAAATCTCATAAGGATTTTTCTCAACTTCAAAACAAAACTTAGCTCTAAACAGTTTTGCTAGCCCCCTTTCTTTCTTTTATTATTTTTTTTTTAATTTTTTTGTTCTTCTTTTTTTTCTCTTTTTTTTCGGGGGCCAAGACTTTTCGTAAACTGAGCTAGAAGTTTCTCTACTTATCCCATAAAGACTAGTCAATTAAGCACAAGAGTTCACTCTTTTCCTTCCACTTTCTGATACTCCCAAATCAAACTTTACAACACTCACCCCCATCTATAGCTAGACAATGATGTGCCTAATCTAGCAAGAATGAAGATCAAGCATTGTCGTTCCCGATACTCTCAACATTATGCACATGTAAGACTTTCCTAAGAAGGCCTCACTCATCAAACAATGAAAGCTTAAAAGGAGGGAAAGGTTTTTGGGAGTGGTCTACCACTAGAGTTTGTCAAAAAAGATTGGTATAAAAGATGCGACAACTCAAGTGTGTATAGCCATGACTCAGTACACAAGGAACCCTAAGCAAGAAGCATTAAGTTTGTTTAGTTCAAATAGGGTCGTAGTTGGCTTCAAAGACTAGGTTTCAGCAATCAACAAGTTTTAAGAAGAGTTTTAAAGGCACGAAACATATGAGTTTTCAAGGCACGAAACATACAAGTCTTTTCGAGAGGTGCATAGCTTTTCAGGTGAAACATAGTGTTCTTTATAAGGCATTTAAAATCATTGCTCCCAATGCAAGTGAATGCAACCTACATGCTCTAGACTTTCCTAGAAATGCAAAATGATGCAAACTAAATGAATTTGTTTTTTTTTTTTTATGCAAATAGGTATGCAATGCATGACTCATGAAACAACATCAAAGCAAATATGATCAAATGCTTGGTACCTCACCCAAACTTGAGTTACACAGTCTCTGTGTTGTCAAGTAAAGAGAGAGATACCGAAA
>NC_027748.1:12324096-12324752 GCF_000695525.1 Brassica oleracea var. oleracea
CGGAGCCTCCATACCATGGTTGGCTCTCAACCTCGTCAATCTCGACCTTACTATCAGAAGAAGCGAGGGAGGGGGACTTGTTACCGGAAGTGGAAGGTTGAGTGGGTGGGTTCCTCCACTTACGCTGAAGCTGCGCAGCAGTGAGGGGGAAGCCAAGAGCATCAGGCGGAGGTGGAGGCTGGGGGTTTGAGGGGTTCGCGAAAGCGAAGGCTGCTGAGCTACATCCAGCTATTCCTCCCCTGGTTAAGACATCAGCTACTTTCTTCATGAATTTGGCTGAGGTCTTAGCCTGCTTCTTTACTGTCTTGCTTAGCGCCTTGCACTTATCCTTAAGCTTTTCTATCGTTCTGTCATGAGCCTTGTTCCACCTCTGAATGCGACTAATGTGGTCATGAGCATCACGAAGATCTCCAGGGGGAAGAACTCCGTCATGTGGCTTGAAGTAGTAGCGCGGAGGTCCATAGATATGCTCAGTAGGGTCTGCAACAGGCGAGTCGTGTCGCGTAGGAACACTCCTTCTCCTTGATAGAGCAGCATTAACTGGATCGAGAGGCCCGTGTTCTCCAAGAAAGTACTCCTGGGGTATGTTGAAGCTGATAGCTCCAGGTATCGCTAAACTCGTCAGGTTCCGGTTTGGAAGAACCACTTCGACTGGT
>NC_027748.1:12324892-12325064 GCF_000695525.1 Brassica oleracea var. oleracea
GATCATTCCACCTATCCCCATCTTTGGGCGCGAATCAGTGGTGTACCACGCCCAGTCTCTGTAGTGCTGGAGACGACCCACAAAGAAACTGACCATCCCTAAGGTAGCATAAAAGTCGGTGCTGTGAAGGGGTAAAACTCCAGGTTGGGCGTAGGGACGGATAGCCGGACAG
>NC_027748.1:12325164-12326243 GCF_000695525.1 Brassica oleracea var. oleracea
GGGCGGGTTGAGAAACCTCTGAATTGTAAAATTCATAACTTCTTTCTCCATGAATATATTGGCCCAATTCCAATTGACCTGGACTCCTTCTTGAGTTTAGAATCCAATAAATTTGGTTTCATATTGAAATTCCTTCTGGTTGTAGAGATATACGCCTTGGACTGAACCTCGGTCGCTGGTACCTCCTACATGGCCGGTTTGGACGGTTTGGTGAGACTCTGGTCGAACCATGGATTTCGTGACCACAACATCCCCTCCCTCTTGACAAGGTTTCGACCTCGAAACTTAGTTTGGACGGTTTGGTGAGACTCTGGTCGAACCATGGATTTCGTGACCACAACAATGTCTTCCTCAGTAACCATACCAGATTTCTTTTGTGGGTAGAATGCATGGACGAGCATCCTGTGGAGGTAACGTACGGACGGGTGTCGGATGTGTGAGTTCTTGTCAGCCCCGGTAGTGTGTTTGTTTCCAGTGATCAACTTCCAAAACTCCTTGGGAAGGTTCTCACACTTGGGTAGGGAGTGGTCTTCTAGGTCCTGGAACCCCCATGACTCTCCCAATGTCCTTGAAGTTCATGTTGTATTCTCGTCCATTGACCTTGAAGCTGATTTTGCCCCATCCTTGCCTTACATGCGCTGTGTCGTGGTAAGTGACCGCAAGAGAAGATAAGAACTGACAAGTGACATCCTTGTAGAAAGGATATGCCATGGTGAGGAGTTTTGGCATCTTCAAATGTCCTAGCATCTCCTCAATATCAGATTCAAGACCCAACTCCTTCAACAGATCAAGGTCGGCGAACCTGGTTGGAGTCTAAGTGACCTCATTCTTCAAGTGATCATACAGTTCCTCCACAGATGGAGTTTTCGCCCTATCTCGATCAACCGCAACCCCTTTGCCTTTGGACATCTTGGCTTTCTTCGTAGGTGAATGCTCATCAGAACTCTCAGTTTCACTTTCCTCATGGTTGGGAACTGCTACACTTTTCCCTGCCCTCTTCTCCTGTTCTTTCGATTTTCTTGCAGCCAAAGTCTGCCGTCGAACAGTCCTCTGCGTCCCTGAGCCAGTTGGCTCGTAGG
>NC_027748.1:12326472-12327177 GCF_000695525.1 Brassica oleracea var. oleracea
CACCCACAAACACACCCAATTAAGATCAAATTCGAAAACCCCCAAATCCATGAACCCTAATTTTGCACTAAATTCGAAAACCCCCAAATTAAACTCAATTTCACCAAAGTGCAAATTAAACTCAATTTCACCATTTATTCGACAACTCAACTTGATAGATAAGCTTTCCTTAGTCTATTTCACCACAATCTAGCAAAAAAATGATCAAATTTCGATTTTCAAATCCTAGGGTTCATGGACTTACGAATTTGAATTTAAAAACTCAATACCTTGCTTTGGATGAAAGGAAATGGTGAATGGGTGGTGAGGAATAGGCTGCAGGGGCGAAAGCTTGGATTAGAAACAAGAACTAGTTGATTTGGGTGAGAATTGAGAAAGGTTTGGGATTTTTGGTGTGTGTGAGTTTGAGAGAGTTTGAGAGTTTGTGAGAGGAGGAGAGAGTGATAGAGATGGAGTCGCGGGGGTTGGGGTAGGTTTAGGGTCGTCCGGTTCGGTCTAGGGTGGTTAGGGTCGGTTTACTTGAATTAAACCGGGGTTTAGAGTTAGAAAACTTACCTGGACCGGTTCGGGAGCGACGTGAGGGTGTCGCTGCGAGATGTCGCTCCCGAGTCCTTTTCTCGCGTCGTGATTCGACGAAAACGCGAGTGGCCTTGGAGTGTCGCTCTCGAAACCTCGCTCTGGAGCTGGAGCGACTTCGAGGTGTCG
>NC_027748.1:12329706-12330657 GCF_000695525.1 Brassica oleracea var. oleracea
GCCTCCATAAGATGATCCATGACACTGTGTAAGGATCCCATCAATCTCCCCATTTGCAACCACTCTTCTATAAAGCTGATCCTTGCAGTGAATGTAGAGATATGGTTCATCCCAGTAGTATCTCTTCACATCCTTGTAGAACTTCTTCTTGGCATAGCCCACAAGATTGAAAGATTCTCTTCCTGTGGCTAGGTAGTTCACCAAATCAGCATACCAAGGTTCCTTCTCTTCTGTTGCCTTGACTTCTTCCAGCTTCCTACCAGTCTCACAAACTGCTATCACTGCTTCAATAGACATGATCTGCTCCTCAGGAAGTCCTTCGTCAATAGGAATACCAGACTCTACCGTCACCCTGGACAAATGATCCGCTACACCATTCTCAACTCCTGGCTTGTCCTTAATCTCCATATCAAACTCTTGAAGCAAAAGGATCCACCTCAAAAGCCTGGGTTTTGCATCCTTCTTGGCCAAAAAGTGTCTCAAGGTAGCATGATCTGTGTAGACAATGACTTTAGACCCAACCAAGTAGCTCCTGAACTTCTCAAAGGCAAAAACAATTGCCAGCATCTTTTTCTCTGTTGTGGCATACCTCATCTGAGCATCATTGAGGGTTTGGCTGGCATAGTAGATCACATGGGTTTTGCCATCTTTCTTCTGCCCCAAAACAGCTCCCACAGCATAGTCACTAGCGTCACGCATGATCTCAAAATGGAGATCCCAATCAGGTGGCTGGACAATTGGAGCACTAATGAGTTCACCTTTCAGCTTCTTGAAAGCTTGTAGACATTCCACATCAAAACTGAAGGTGGCTTCCTTGCGCAGCAGCCTGGTCAAAGGTCTAGTGATCATGGAGAAGGCCTTGATGAACCTCCTGTAGAACCCATCATGACCAAGAAAACTCCGGATGTCTTTCACTATCTTTGGTGGGGGCAAACTAACCATAACATCGAT
>NC_027748.1:12332097-12332586 GCF_000695525.1 Brassica oleracea var. oleracea
CACAATCTTCTCCAAGATTTCATCATTGATTTTCTCATCAACAATCACCACTTCATCATCTATGTTGATGGCAACCCCCTCACTTTGTTTCTCAGCATCCTTGGTGAGAGTTCTCTGAGGTAACTCCTTACCACTCCTGAGAGTGATAGCTTTCATGGTTTCCTTTGGGTTTTGCTCAGATTTTCCAGGTAGAGAACCTTGTTGGCGATTTTGTTGAGTGTTCATGGCAGCAAACTGGTTCTCCAAAGCTCTGAACTTGTTGTTGAGCTCATTGTAGCTCCCATCAATCTTTGAGTGAAAGTTCTTCAACTCATAGCCAACATGCTTCTCACTTCTTGTTTAAGACTCCAGGATTTGTTTCAGTAGAGCTTCAGTGTTGTTGACTTGAGGAGTTGAGGTAGAGGGATTAGATTGCTGTTGGGAAGAATGGTTGCCCTTGTTGTTGAAACCAGGAGGAGGGTTTTGCTGAGGTTGATAGCTGCAATGCTA
>NC_027748.1:12332626-12332751 GCF_000695525.1 Brassica oleracea var. oleracea
GGGTTTTGCTGAGGTTGATAGCTGCCTTGCTGATTATTCCGAGGCTGATAACCACTCTGTTGGTTGTTGGAATAGGATTTCTGTTGGTAGTTGCTGTACTGAAAGTTGAGCTCTTTCTTGTACCA
>NC_027748.1:12332973-12333253 GCF_000695525.1 Brassica oleracea var. oleracea
TGGTCTCCGCTGTAGACTGCATCACTCTTAACCATGTTGTCAACCAGCTCCTTTGCATCCTCCTCAGTTCTCCCCAAGAAGAACTCATTGCTAGTTGTATCCAGTCTGGCCCTGTACTTAGGAAGAGCACCACGGTAGAATGTGCTCAGCAAACTCTCCTTAGAGAAACCATGGTGTGGGCATTGAGCTTGGTAGCCCTTGAATCTCTCCCAGGCTTCACTGAATCCTTCCAAGCCCTTCTGTTGGAAGCTGGAAATCTCATTTCTCAGCTTGGTAGTTT
>NC_027748.1:12334601-12348219 GCF_000695525.1 Brassica oleracea var. oleracea
AAAGGTTTTTGGTGGTTTTTCTTAAGAACAAAGATGATCTGCCTCCTGGTGGCTTACAGAGTATTAAAACATAGGTTTAGAAAATAAAAACGTGCATCATGAAATGACCAAAAGGCCCTTGAGAAATCATAATTTCGAGCAGAAATAAGACGCGCAACGACCTCCGCTCATCGGTCCATGCTTCGGGAGCGACCTCGCTGTGTCGCTGTGAGAGGTCGGTCCGGACTCGTTCTCGCATCTCCGAGTGATGAAAACGCGAGCGACCTCCGCTCGTCACTCCGACAAGTCGCTCCATGCTTCGGGAGCGACCTCGCTGTGTCGCTGCGAGAGGTCGTTCCAGACTCGTTCTCGCGTCTCCAGGTGATCAAAACGCGAGCGACTCTTCCCTGTCGCTCCGTGAAGTCGCTCCATGCTTCGGGAGCGACCTCGCTGTGTCGCTGCGAGAGGTCGTTCCAGACTCGTTCTCGCGTCTCCAGGTGATCAAAACGCGAGCGACTCTTCCCTGTCGCTCTGGTAAGGTCGCTCTGATAGGGAGATCAGAGCGACATGATGGTGTCGATCCGGACTGGTCGCTCCGGTAAGGTGCTCGGCCAATGATCACTTTAAACACTTCTTTTGAACTCCAATTGCACCCAAATGTCTCCAAGAACTCCATGTGGTACTCCAATACCTGATAAGGACTCATGTATGCAAAATGCAACCTAAACGCGGCTAAATCCTAATCTATATGATCAAAATGCACATGGGTGAATGGATAAAACAATAGAAATATGCAAGATATCATGGAATCAATCATTCTTTTGCTTGTGTCATGTATGCGATTGTGAAGTTCTGCATTGTTCGTTGGATCCTTGTGATTTCCTGCTGAGACAGAGATGGTGGATGAGCAAGAAGAAGCTCATTCTTGTTGGTGATCAAGTCGTTACAAAATGGTTGAGTCGAGACTATGTTTCTAGTAGACAGTGTATAGTGGTTCGTTCTGGTTGGTTATGGTCTATCCTTGATCTTCTATACTGTTCTTTGCCAAGACCACCAGAGGTTCTTTGTGATTCTTTATGATTTTCTGGATTTAACATCCCCCAATTCACATGGTTTTCAAGTCCAAGATGCAAGTTCCTTACATCTTGAGGGGGAGTATTAGAGATAAGAGTGTGGTTTACACATTAGTTGTTGGTTTAGTGATAACCGGTGGTTTGTACCAGATAGATTATTAGTCTTTATATAGTGATTGTACATCAACTTTACTCTTTAACAAAAATAATATTCATTTTCATATCTTGGGTTCATCTCCTTCTTCCTTATTACGAGAGCGTGATCTCTGATCGTTTCTGTTCAACATCAATTCATCTAATAGGTTCCAAAAAGATTCAGCACGATGCCAGACTTTGGAAAAACTTCGGTTCAACTACGATAAGGCCAAAGAAGTTGCAAAATAAGTTTTGACACCCTAATTCTTATAGGTTAGGATAGCTTTCTTTAAGTGCAAGTGTTGAGTGTTCGGTTTGGTGCAACAGGTTTGAGCTTCAAGAAACAAAGTCAGTAGTGTTGGGGTTTATTTCAAGCAGCAAAGCTTCTGTAACTGTATTTGGAGTAGCAAAAGCAACCTGATTCAAGACTAACCAACAACTAGATTCAAGACTAACCAACAACTAAAATGGCGGGTATATTTTTTGTTTTAATTTTTATATTTAATAAAAAAATTAATCGAATAACCTATTTAAAACCCGTTAAACTAAATGAATTTATATGAATATTTATTTCTATTAAAAGTTTAATTAAACTCAGTTAAATCCTATTTTTTAACACCATGTGATTTGTTAATTGATAAACTTAATGTCTGTAAAAAATATGTAAAAATTGAATAAATTAATTTCTGATTGAATAAATCATAATTTTTTGGGCTGGGATGTAAGTTATATTTTTGTATTGTAAATCCTAATAGAATAGATTAGCAGGTTAATAGTCAAACCGAAAGGAAAGAACAATTATATATCTGAAAGTCAGGAGTGATATAACAATTGACACAAATGTTAGACTATTCCTTTTAGTATAATAGATAAAACCATGGCTGTTACAAAAAAAAGAAAGAAAGATAAAACCATAGCATTTGATACTAACTAAAATGAAGAAATAATATTCAATACTTATAAAAGTGGCTCAATATCTGTGTTTGGGGGAAGTGGGTTCCTAAAAATTTGGAACTAAAGTAGAAGTTGCAAAATAATTTTATTAAAAAAGGTAGTTATGTTACAATTTGCGTGGACAAAAAAATCATACAATTTGCTTTATATTTTAATAAAAGAAATAAATAGTTGGATTTAACTTATATCAATAGGTCATGTTCTTAATTTAATAGTATTGACTAGATTCCGACCCGCCCTTAAAAAGGGCGGGTATATTTTTTGTTTTACATCTTTTTAGTTCTTTTCAATTGGTAATTTAAATATAGGTCTAATGGCATAAAGCATAATAAATAATATTTTAAATAATGATAAAGATAAAAGAAATAATAGTTGGATCATACTTTTATCAATAAGTCACACTGCTATTTTAATAGAATAGATAATAAAGAGAATAATAAAAAAACTTTTAAATAGAAGGAATAATAGTTGGACACAACCTTTATCAACCGGTCATACTGCTGTTTTAATAGAATAGATATTTTTAAAATTATTAGTAAGATGTTTTGATAATTATATTAAATTTATGATTTTGCATAACTATACATGAAACCAATATCTGAGTGTTGTGGGTATAAATTATTGAAAATATATTTATAGATAGTTTTTCTTGATATTAAATTACAATATTGAAAATAACATTTATATGAATTCCGAGTTATTAAAGGTTGATAGTTAGTTACGAATTTAGTGTTTTTTAATTAAGTTTTCAAACTATACATATTGAAAACAAAACAAACTTGTTTGGTTAAATAAATGTTTTTGAATCATGTTTGATTTTATTTATAAATAAATCTCACCTGATACGTATATGATTTTTCACATATAGGAAAAGCATATATTTTAAAATTGTTCCATGTTCACAATATTTCTCATTTAGGTATGTAGTCGACAGTTTTTTTAGGGAGTAATGGGTCATCATGCATAACATGAAATTAAGGTAGGAAGTGGTTATACAACATTTAAATTAAAAACAGGAAGTTAGTTATTATTAATAGAATAAATGAATAATTAGACACAACATTTATCAATATATCATGATCTTGTTTTAATAGAATAGATTTCACAAAAAGAGATTCAACTGAGAAAATCCCAATAATAAAGCTTCGGTTTATGAGTAAAATATTATACAAAAAAAAATCCTTTATGTTACAGCTGATTGTTTATGTTTTAACATGTTTTTTTTCGAAATGCGAAAACCCAAAAAAAAACTTTATAGCATTCGCAAATTTTTGAATTTTTTTCTTGCGTTAATATCATTCAACATAATCAATATTTTACTAACGTAATATAACACAAAATACCATTAAACCTTTCAGTCTTATACTTCAGTAAACTTTCAGATGGGAAAAATGTCAGAATACATAACCACTACCGAGTGAAAACTGAAAATAATTACACAAGATAAATATTTGTAACAATGATCTATATCATTTTATTTAGCATAGACAAAAAAATAGAAGCAGTATCAAATTGAACATTTACGTTCTATATAAATAATCTTATAAAAATAAAAGAAATCATTCATATTACTTCAAAATTTAAAGTGGCATTCATATAATTTTTAGCAAAAAAAAAAAAGACACTCAAATAATTTTGAGAATATGGTTCAACATCTGGCCTCGGGCCCTCAGAGATGCAAGCCTATATTATATAAATGTATATATATGGGCTATGTCGACTATAGGTAACTAGGTGTACAGGTAACTATATACGTTAGAAATTTTTTAAATCTAACTTATATTTAAAAATAAATTTTATTAAATATTATAGATTTTACTATTTTCTTACTAATATTTAATATAAATTTGATATATATTAAATCAATTTGTATAAAATTAATAAAAATAATATAAAATTATATAGTTATCAAAAATTTAGCCTAAACAATATTTATAAAATTTGTAGATATATAAGAAACTAATGATCTTATGATTAGATATTTAAATTTTCTAAAAACTGTAGAAATTTTTGAAAGCCTTAGTAATATAAATTGTATAATTATACAAAAATAATAATATTTCGAAATTTGAAATGTTATATATGAATATATTTATTTTATAGATGATGTATGAGATATTACTATATTAAAAAAAAAATAACCAAAAAAAATATCAATATTGAATGTAATATATGAATTATTACCATATTCTAATAAGTTTGGCAAAAATATAAATCAACATTAAATGAAATTATCCATGTCATATTTTTCTGGAAGCCATATCATCAATTTCAATAGCCTTGTCATATTTGTTTTGTGAAATTGATTGTATAGAGGACATGTGGCAAAATCACTTCGCAAATATAGTCCAGGGGATTAGGTATATAATAAGAAAATAATTGATCGTAACAAAATATATAGGTAAATAACAAAGAATAAATGAAACTGAGATACGTAACTTAGAAATGGAATGTGGAAATGAACTTATTGGCATTAATTAAAGAGAGAATAAGTAAAAGATTGAGCAGAAAGACGTCATTGCTTACCCTAGTCTCTCAATCTTTGTCCAATACGTCTACAATAACGTAGCCTTTTCTAAATTTTATACTATAAACACACTTTCTTTATTTTACTTTCTTTGTTCCGACTCCGACTTATTGTTTTTTTTTTTCCAGCTTTACAACAAATCACTGAGTGAGATTCAGACCATCACCGAGAACAAAAATCAGACATGATCAGATCCTGCTGACTCATCATCATCATCATAAAAAAAAAATTAATCAATATATCATCACCATCATCATTAATGTAATAAGAATCTTTATTAAACGTAAAGACAAACTACATGTTTAAGATGAATGTTTTTCAGGAGAAGAGAAGAAAGCGTCGTAAAGAGTTCAGAGTTAATTAGTAGTGAAGAAAATATGGAGAAGATAATGCACAGAGAAGTTGAGAAACAAAGGAGACAAGAAATGACTTCTCTTTACGTGTCTTCTCGGTCTTCGCTCTATTGAGTTCATCCAGCTGGTCAGTCTCTTTCAAAAGTATCTATCTTTTGATTCTTCACTTACAGATCTACAAGTTACAATCTTTTAGGATATTTTGAGCTGTTGTTTTGTCTAAAAGATTTACTAGAACTGTGACGCTCCAAATATCCTAAAATTAACTTCTCTTTTTCGGTATGTAGGGAAAGCGTTCTACGTCAGATCAGTTGAACGAGGAGGTGAATTACATAAAGTATCTTCAGAGGGGGAGTATAAATGCACACGGTATGAATGAAAGTTTTACACGTGATACAAGACGGTTCTGATTTAGATAGCATCATTTATTTAGTACCAAAATTTATGTTTCAAAGTTTGTTAGTGATGTTTTATGTGTCAATCTTGTCAGCGTACATACCAAAGACATTCGTGTCCTAATTTTGATACAAGTAGAATATAGATCTTATAACTACTTAATATCCTCTTTGACAGTATTTATCAGATTAAAGTGATGATGAATATGTTTAATATGTAAAGTTGATTTGCTTTACTGTTGCAGGTCAGATAACTGGATTTAATTGACTTCGCCGATTCAAGAATACACTTCCATGCTTACCCTAATGAACTAATTGTTTCCTTAACTTCTCAAACCCAAAACGATGCATATACATAGACTGTTTCCTTGCACTTGTACTGTAAATTTGTATATTTATGTGTTTGCTGATTTTGAAAAGAAATTGTGTGCTTCCCTATTTCTAAAGAATTTACGAGAAAAAATATATTTTGTTGAAAAAAAGATTTATTGGAATCACCATATTTCGGCATTTTAATCTTGGATTTTTGACGAAATAATGTTCTACTTCGCAGTCACAAAGAAAGACCATCTTTTTCTACAATTTTTTTGAGAAAGAGTCTGAGACGGATCAGAATGTACTTAAAAATTCAAGATCTTCAAGATATTAGTAATAAAACTCAGAGTTTATGTTAGTACAAGTATTTTCTAAAGACATCCCGGCATAGTAATTCCTTTTTTTGGGGTAAAATATCTGAGGTCAATTCCGAAGTTTAAGAGGATAGTTTTACAAAATTGTCTCGTTTTAATAAACCCAGCTTGCTTTATCTAAGAACCCGTTCCACTTAACATATATAACCCGCTGTATGCAAGACATGTTAAATGAACGGGTTATTCCACGTTGAAATTCCTTATAAACATATATACTTAATTTTATAAATATTGTTTTCGCCATTAACTGCAGATATATTGCCCAACAATATACAAGACAGATCATCCACTATCGGTCTATCCATTAGTGTACCAGTCTTGTCGACCATTTTCTTGGTCATTAGCTTCAATTATATGAGGTGTTTCAAAAAACAAAACAAAATAGATCATCCTCTATGGCTCTATCCTCTATCCATTATACAAACTTATTGTTGTCACGTGAAGGTATCTCTACCAACTCATCCTGTATTTGATATTTGATTCTCTTACACCTCATTTTCTCTCCCCCACCCTTATCTCTTGTAATTAAAGTTCAAAACCACTTCATCTCCACGTGTGGAGCCTCCATTCCATATATATGGTTCTTTTTGATAACATTTATAAACTAATAAAGATTCTAACTTTATTGAAATGAAAAATAGCTCATTGAGCTTTATTATGAAAGTAGAGAAACGGAAAAACTTTAGTTTTGTCACCAAAAACACAAGAAGTAAAATAGATATTTCATTAAGTGAAGGAGAGGCTGCTACAATGGCAGCCAACTTCCCTTCATCAAAGCACATAACAACGTATATATGAATCTAGAAACCCTAGTTACATGGATTACAAAAGCCTCTAATGAATCGTAAACATGGGTTTTAGTTTGGGCTTCAATACTTTTATTTATAAACTTTTTTTTCTGAATTGCATGTCCTATTTTTCTCATGGAGTTCAACGTGTGCCATGACTCCCAGATTTGCTAGTCCAGTTGAGCCAGTGACTGGTCCATATGTTTTGTTGTCGTTAGTTTCGAGCACTGTCATTCAATGTATCAATACATTTTGGTAATAACGTCAATTTTTTGGCGATTAAAATCATGTACGTTTTGTCGTGTTAGCTTGGCATATATTTCAGCAACGAATCGTTAAACTTAAACGCTTTCTGTGTGTTTGTTGAATTCAGAAAACAAAAAAAAAGCTACAGTCAAGTAGAGAAAGAAAAACAAGCAAGTGAACATAAAAGTAACAAAACTGTAAAGTATGCCGCTAAGTTTTGTGTGTGTAAATGTTAATATGCCGCTAAGTTTTTTTGTGTGTGTAAATGTTAATATGCCGCTAAGTTGAAAAACATCTATCCAGAATGTTGAATTTTCTTTTAGACTTTGGTAAACAATTTCAACTAAATGAATAATCATTTGTTTCTTGACAGGCCTAACCTTGGGTCCGTGAATTAAATAAAGTCGGGTCTATTATTAAATTTTGCACACATGGCCAAGTCACTGATTTTGGGTGTTTCTACTTTATTTTGAAAAGTCCTCCTTGTATAGGACTAACTGACGACTGACTAACAAAATTGTGATTCGATCATGATGTATAATCTTTTTTTTTTTTTGATAAGTTTTATTGGCCGATCCGATCGACCTCAGGAGGAACACATTTAGTACTACAAAGTGGACTAGTCTGAAAACGTACCACACTGCCTGATCCGAATTTAAAATACCTTGCGATTAATGTCAGGGATGAACCAATCATCTTTTATGATCCACCATGAAACCTAAGTCAAGACTGATCAAATATTGATAATTTAGTGTTTGGGGACAAGATGTATAATCTTACAGTTTGCGTTAGTGTTGTTGTCAAGTCACTATTCGAATAGAAAGTTGATTAAAAATCCTGATCGTGATTCAAAATTAGGGTAACTACTGCCTAAGAAAAGTCAACTAAGATTTTACAAATGTTTTTCTTTCATGAAGTTCACTAGCGTTGCTACATTCTTTAACTGACGAAGTGACAAGGCCAGAAATGCATATTTAAATATAGTGACAAGGCCAGAAATGCTTTTAAGAAACTTATTCATTTTGTCAACACCGTATGAATAAATGAAACATGGTAAAAATATAGTGTCTTTTGTTTAATGTTCCTAAATTTTGAATTTTCAGAAACACAATATTAAGTTTATGTTTGGAATAGTTCTTAAATTTTTATATTAAATTTTGTCATATTTTTAGTATATTAATATACGAAGAATATATTGTATGTAATATTTGTTTAACAATCTATTACAGGTTAACTATTAAAAGCACAACGTTATTTTAAAGAACAATGCAAAGTTGTATTTACCAATATATTAACGTACATGTACTTAACATTCGAACACCATATTTTAATTCGGTTGACAGCCATTAAAAAAGCAAAATTATAAATAATTTTGTAGTTACTGTAGAAGTTGCGGCTCTTGTTTGCAACCGTCCGATAGAAAAAGTGCAAAGAGATGTCTTTTGTTTATTTTAGTCTTTTTGTTTATTTTAGTCTTATGCTCCTCCTCCATTTGCGTGGCTTCAGGAACTTTGCATAATCTTGTTTTCTTGACAACCATCGATTTGACGCGAGTCATTTGCTCGTACATAAAAACGTGCGTCAAATTTCTAATTTTATAAGACAGGAATTGATGCATGAATCAAATACTCTCAGATCACACTACCAGTCGACCGGCTTTTGGTATATTTTAAAAAATCGTCAATGGTTTTTTTTTTTCTGAATGAATTTTAAATTTATTCACATCAAAAAAACCTTGTTACAAACAATATTGCTATTGTTTGCGAAAAAGTTTAGAAAAAAACCAGATAAACTACTCTGAGAAACTAAATTAAGAAATCTGTCAATGCCTCGCAAACTAGATTGCCATGGCTTTGTCATGCTTCGTTCCCCCTTTTCCTCTTATAGATGAAATCCTATTCCGAACAAACTTATTCAGATTGTTGATTAGTCGAGTTGGGTTGTTTGGAAACTCTCCTACTCGAACTTTCGTTCAAACCAGAGGGCGTAGACTGTGGCTTGAAAGCTATATCAAAGAAGGAAATTCAATGGTCTTTAATAATACAAGTTTTTACTATTTTATCTAATTAAAGTCCTTAAGATTAATAACACTAGAGCAAGAGAGATGCTTCCTAGAAAGGATGGTCGATTCACTAAAGGATGATAATAAGACAACATTCCAAAAAGGTGCTAGTGTATTGACTATAAAATGTCAAAGGCCTAGCATGAGTAGGCCGCGGTACAAACTAGCTTGACGAGTAGTTCAAAACACTTCAACGATGATGCATCTTTGCTTATCTAACATTCAGAAACAAGTTGTATTCTAGTTATGGTTTCGGCTAAAGTTTCCCGCTTTCTAAAAATCCGCTTCGAGTGCTCGCGCACCAGAACGCAAAGATAAGAAAAGCTATGTTCAATCTTTCTAGCACAGTTTCTCATTTTTTACTTCTATTCTTGTAAAACACAATAAATGTAATAAATTGGTCAAACATCCCAAAAATGTAAAGCTCCAAAATCCAAATAAATAATATGAACACAGTGGACCATATATTAAAAGGTAACAGGGGATTCGTGACAGAGGAGGATTTCCTTTGCCCTTGAAAGGATAACCTTTATATTTTCCGAAACCATAACCTTTAGATAACCTTTATATTATAGAGTCATACATTACAAGGCTTCTTTTTAATATAGAGAAGCAAAAAAATAAGTGGAACTATGGAGTATGTAAGGATATCATCGTATATTTTATCCAAAGCATATTATATTGTATAGTATCTTCTTAAGATAAATATACATTACATATCTGATACGCAATGGATATGGAGACTAAATAATACTACTAATAAGTATTTGTGAATAAGAAGAGTAGTTGCAGTGTGAGCAGGTGCACATCAAAAGCAGAGAGCCCACATTCGACCATGACCAGATCAGTGGATGAGATTTGATCATTTATCTTTCAAGCATCCGAATCTTAGGCACGGTCGGTTGAGCTTCCACCTCCACAGACGTCAGATAGATGCATCCTTCAGTTCCTCCCGGTTGTGTGAGATCATAAGGGCAAACGTGGGTAGGGAAATATTTTTCATTTCTTTGTAATAATAGTTTGTGTTTTAGTTACATTTTCTACATATTTTTTGGTCGGTTTGACATTTATATGTACAATCTTTCCTCCTCTCTTTTTTACCCTGATATTTGATGGTAAAAAGAATTTTCGTAACATATACCTTCTATATTATTAAAAGAGAAGTACCCATTAAAAAATACTCCTAAGTTTTTTAACTTATTTATATTTCTATGCCACTGAGAATTAAATTAAATTACCTATTTTAATGCTTGTCTTTTACAGTTAAATTAATGAGTTTTCCTTAATCAAATTTAAATTTAATGTCATTATATGAACCTACCTATTTTAATGATTGTCTTTTCCAGTTAAATTAATGAGTTTTCCTGAAATTTAAACTTAATGTCATTAAATGAACCTAAAAATACATCATATTTAACGTATCTTATTACGGACGAGTACGACCCAATAATGAACTTGAATTTTATTTTTACGAAAACGTGAATCACTTGACTTATGTAATATTTAAAATATATTAACTACAATATAACAAATGCATATAACCTACCTATACTTTAGTTTGAAATGATCATGCTCAAGTTTTATATAGTCAACTTACATCATGCATCGATCGATGTACAATAGTCAAACCACCTATAGTTTTCGTTAGGAATTTCAAACAGGTTGATCCATCCCGTCCCGTCCCGTACCGCAACGGGTTCGTCTTCGAGCGGGTCACAGCGGGCCAGGCCCGCGCGGGCTGCGGTCCTCAAAATGGCTGACCAAACCCATACCGCAAAACATGTAGGCCTTTGCGGATCGGTTCGCGGGACATAGAATTACAAACAAACATATGGCTCCTGAATGCTTCAAGACCTGATTCAGGACGCTTTATCAGTTTCATGAAGCATCGGTAAGTGAGTTTAGTCAAGGATTGAACTGGATAAGGCAATACACTTGTTAGTTAAAGATTTTAGTTGGATCAAAACACTACTTATTTACTTTTGTTAGACTCCAAACATTTTAAAAATAAATAATACTTTAGTTGATGAATCCAAATATTATAACTCATAAGTTCATAACAAAAATGCTTTAGTTTTCTGAATCCAAAATTAAATAAAACCAACACCAAATCAAAGATGTTAATCTCAAAAATAAATAAAAAGAAAACACCAATCACACTTCTTGTTCTTCATCTTTATCGCCAACAAGCGACAAAAAGATGGATTCTCTTCTTCACCATCAACTTCATCTTATGCAAATAAGAATAATAGAAGTCAGTTAAAGATATATTGAAACCTAAAACTCCAAAATGTATGATAATATGAACAAATACATATAGGCAAAACTATGAAGAACCCATGGCGGAAACTAGATCTTCTTCTTTGGTGGAAAGTGAGTTCACCCACTTCTTTTGGTGGCTTGAAGAAGCTCCAATGGTGGATATTGAAGACACATGGGAGACCGGAAGCATCATCGGCCCTCAGACCGCAAGCATCATCGGCCCTCAGACCGCCGTCACCGGAGCTCATTGTCGGTGAAGATCTAACCCCTAATCGCCTTTTCTGCTCTCTTTTTCTCATTTTTTCAGGTGAAGACGGAAATGATGATAGGTTCTGCGGGTCATTAGAATCCGCAAGTCGACCTACGGCCCATCCTGCATTAAGCCCAATCCCGCACAGTCCCAGCCCGCAAGGCCCGCTCTTTTTGGGCTTATCATATGCCGACCCAAACCCGCCCGCAGCAATCTCTAACATTGCCATCCTTATCCATATTGTATTAGGCTTGAGAATCTTTAATTAGGAAAATAAAATTCCATAAAATTATGAGGAAATATGTTTAAAATAAGATATTGTAATTATCCAAAATTATAATTAAAAAGCATAAGTATAATTAAATAGCATTTTAGGAATTTTGGAAATAAGAAAAAATAATTTTGTTTAATATCTTAAAGTAAGTACTTGCTTCGTAACTATTTTTTTAATAAGAAAGTATTATATATTTAATATTTTTAAAAAAATTAGTTTAACTAACGTGATTAAGAAGAAATAAAATTTTGCTTTTAACATATTAATGTTATGGACATTTAATAATTATCTTGACTAAAAATAAAGACTATAAATAATTTATTATTAACAAAAGTATGGAATTATTTACAATTTGATGACTAATTCATCACCTTTTTTTATATGTTAAATTTTTCATAGAAGTTTAAAAATTATTTTATTTTCTTTAAACATGTATAACTAATTTATAATCTTTTATGCCATACTAAGTCATAATATAATATGTCTTCATATTTTACATTAATAACCATTGTTTTTATATATCGTCTACAATTCTCTAATTACGTCTATTTGTTCAATTTTGTATATGATATCGAATATTCATCATAAATAGATTGTTTAAGATGCCAAAAAAATTATTTACTTGGTGAATATAATTCATCAAATATTACAAATACATCATTTAGTTAAATAAATAACCATAAACCAAAAATTCATATCCGCGCTGGCGCGCGGATCAGGGTCTAGTTTCCCTTAGAGTATGAGCTGGCCAAAATTAATAATAAAACCATACAAAAATATAATTTCACATTTGGTACTATATATTTGTAGAAACTTTTTATTCCGTTTAATATTTTCTAATTAGTTGGTTCATTTAATTTGCTTCCTACCTCATTTTTATAGCTGTCTTTTACAATTTCAGTAAAATAGTTTATACTGTAAGTATAATCTTAAGAAAATAATTCATTTTCAAAATTAAGGTTTAAAAGAAAAATCAGTTTGCACCAATACATAGAGCATAATGGTTTGTATTAGTATTGCTATTGTATGACTATCCAAATTCAATTTTGTATATTACATATTGTTTCACAAAAAAAAAAAATCAGTTACTTCCAGAATGAATGAGTGTTATAAACACCATTGTTACCTAGTTTCTTTAAGGAACTAAGTTATTAATTATGACCAATCAAAGTGACACATAGATTATTAATTAAAAAATATTAAATTAAATAAAAAATAGCTACAAAAAATAAAAACGCTAATTTTAACGATGCTAACGCTTCCAGCTAAACCCTAAACCCTAAATCTTAAATTCTAAACCCTATACCCTAAACCCTAATCCTAGACCCTAAACTCAAATTATATACTCTGAACCCAAAAACTAGACTATAAATCTAAACTCTATACCATAAACCCAAGTCCTAGACCCTAAACCCAAACCGTAAACCTTAAACCCAAATTATATATCCTAAACCAAAAAAAATAACTATAAGTCCAAACGGTAAATCCTAAACCCAAACCGTAAATCCTAAACCCAAAATCTATACCCTAAACCCAAATCTTAGACCTAAAACCCAAATGGTAAACCCGAAACTCAAACCCCAAACTTAGATGCTATAGAGTTTGGGTTAAGGTTTACGGTTTGGGTTTAG
>NC_027748.1:12348279-12349765 GCF_000695525.1 Brassica oleracea var. oleracea
GTATATAATTTGGGTTTAGGGTCTAGGATTAGAGTTTAAGGTTTACGGTTTGGGTTTAGGGTGTATGACTTGTGTTTAGGGTATAAAATTTAGGTTTATAGTCTATTTTTGGGTTTATGGTACATAATTTGAGTTTAGGGTCTAGGATTAGGGTTTAGGGTATAGGGTTTGGGTTTAGGGGTTTGGATTTGGGTTTAGAATTTAGAGTATAGGGTTTAGAATTTAAGATTTAGGGTTTAGGGTTTAGCTGGAAGCGTTAGCGTCGTTAAAATTAGCGTTTTTATTTTTTCTAGCTATTTTTTGTTTAGTTTAATGTTTTTTAATTAATAATCTATGTGTTATTTTGATTGGTCATAAATGATGGAGTGAATTTAAAGGTTCACCACTCTAAGTTCCATTCTTTCTTTAAAGAGGTAAAAATCTTTACCAATTAAATCAGTATAAAATGTCTATAAGAAACTTTAATTCAACAGTTTAATACTTACAATGCATGTGTTGAAAGGAGAGTTGAATCATAGGTGGATTAATCATAGTTGAATATTTTCAACTAGTTGAATCGAACATGGGTGGAGAGAGAGAGTCCACATGTCATATTATTATTAGAGTTAAAAATTGAAATTTGAGGAAGAAAGAGAATGAAATAATTTATTTTGTTTTTTCCACCTCCATTATTTGATGTCATTTATTTCATAGTAAATTAATTTTTATATTTATATTTTAATCATAAAATTTCATCATTTTTCATACTCTATTAATAGAAATTTGTTTCATTTTATTTGGACATATATTTATAAATAGAGATTAATCTCATTCATTTGGTGTTTTAAAACTTTTTTTGTTAAATAAATTCCAATAACATTTTTTTAACAATTTTAATTTTGTATTGTATAAAAATAGTTAAGAATATGAATATAAATATGAAATAAATTAAAAGTATTTAAAACTATGTAACTTTTGTTATAAACTTAATTATAATCAATGATATTATTTTAAATGTTATTTATTATTTTAAAATATAAATATTAAAATATTTTAAAATATTTCAAGTTTAATATTATAATATATTATTAACAATAAAAAAAGATAAAAATATGAAATAAAAATAGTGGGGTAGGGTGTTGAATTTTATTAAACAAAACCATTGTAGGTAGAAAAAATTAGATGGTTGTTGAATTATGATGTGGAAGAAAGAAAAGATGATATGAAATGTAAAAAGTGTAGTTTAGGATGTTGAAAAATTCTGACCATTGTACATAGTCTTAGACCAAGTGCAATGGCGTGTTGAAAAAATTAATTCAACAGTTGACCAAATGCAGTGGTGTGTTTAATCAAACGTTTAAAATGATTTGGCACACAACTAGCTGAAAAAATTAAACCCGTTGAGAGGGAGAGAGACAGTCTGATGTGGCATAGTTCCATTGGCCAAAGAGAAAGTGGTTCTGCCGACTTTTCTTTGATTGGCTGTGTTTTAGTTTTTTTTTTTTTC
>NC_027748.1:12351320-12360068 GCF_000695525.1 Brassica oleracea var. oleracea
GCTGCAGGCTCGATTTAAAATCATTCGGGAACCAGCTCGCTTGTGGGAAATTTCTGATTTGGCTATCATAATGAGGTCATGTATCATATTGCATAATATGATTGTTGAGGATGAACGAGATACATATGCTCAACTCTGGACCGATTATGATCAATCTGAGGCAAGTGGATCTAATGCCCCACAACCATTCTCGACCGAAGTGTTACCTTCATTTGCAAATCACGTGCGTGCTAGATCTGAGTTGCGGGATTCAAATGTGCATCACGAACTGCAAGCAGATCTAGTCAAACACATATGGCAAAAATTCAGCATGTTCCGTGGTTAGAAAGATTTCCAAGTTTGTGAGTTGTGTTTATTGTACTAATTATGTTATGTGTTTTATTATTTGTGTTGTGTGCTTATTAATGTATTGTATTAAATTTTAAATTTTCGTAATTCTACTTTTTAATAATAATTCTTTATATTTCATGTCTTAAATAATTGATATTTTTATTAAAATTATAAAATTAAACATAAATTATTTAATCATTTATATAGCTCTTAAGTATTGTAATTTAATTTAAACTAATAATAATTATTAATATGTAATTACAAAATAAAAGATGTAAAACAAAACAAAAAAAATGGAAAATAAAAATTGTAGGGTAGGGTGTTGAATTTTATTTTAAATAAACCATTGTAGAGTATAAAAAATGAGTGGGTGTTGAATTATTAGTTGGAAGAGAGAGAAACTGATGTGGAAGAAAGAGAAGATGATGTGGAGGGCGTTGTGCGTTGAATCTATCGTATATAGTTTAAGAAGAGAGCCAAGGACTCAAGGCCTAGCTAGGTTCATCCCCAAAAAAAAGTTATAGCTAAAAACCAAATTTCGTAGAAAAACGTGTTAAAAAGGCAATTCTGGAAGCTGCATTATTTGGTCTTCCTGATTAGTATTTATATATTAAAAAGAATGGTCCTCCCCTCTCACCTAAGGAGACAGACAGAACCATTTGTTTTCTTTAGGCACCATTCTTCACAATATAAAAAAGCTAACCAGTAAACAATACAAGAAAATAAATTATTTTTGGACAACCACAAAATCCTACGGAGATCTGGCATTGTTAAAGCTCAAAGTGTAAAACTATGGATCCATATCAGAATCCCAGCCCGAAAGGGTACCAGAGACAGAGGCCATTTGGCTCAGCCGGTGAAGGTGGCAGCAGCGGCGGCTCCGATATACCCCGTGAAATAGATGACAATAAGAAGAAAAAGAAGCTTCTCCACCGCGACATCGAACGCCAGAGAAGACAAGAGATGGCTACACTCTTTGCTTCGCTTCGTTCTCACTTACCTCTCCAATACATTAAGGTTTCTATTCTTACTCACTTTTTTCTCAAATTTTATTATTTTCCGTATACTGTTTTTCTAACAAAAGAAACTTAGGTTTGGTGAGATGTGGCTTTTAGGGTTATGAATATGTCTTTTATTTTCATTGAATTGTTAGGGGAAGAGAGCTGTTTCGGATCATGTAAACGGAGCGGTGAATTTCATTAAGGACACGGAAACACGGATTAAAGAACTTAGTGCAAGAAGAGACGAGCTAAGCAGAGAAACATGTCATACATATAAATCGAGTCCGGATCCGGCAAGAACTGGATCCGAGTTAGGCAAATCGTATCCGGCGAGTGTGATGGTGCAACCATGCGTGAGCGGTTTCGAAGTGGCGGTGAGCAGCAACTCGTCAGGTCCCGAAGCTTTGCCACTCTCAAGAGTGCTTGAGACACTTCAGGAGCTAGGACTTGAAGTCATCAGCTGTCTCACCACAAGAGTCAATGAGAGGCTCATGCACACTATTCAAGTCGAGGTATTGTCACAAGTTATACAACATGCCATGTAAATTGCAATTAGTCTAGGGGTTTCACTATATTTAACTATATTTAACACAGGTTAATAGTTTTGGATGCCTGGACTTAGCTTGGTTGCAGCAGAAGCTAGTTGAGGAGTTGATACTTTAGACGGGGTACTATAATACTTATTAATCATAACATTTGTAGTCCTAAAGACTTGTTCATCGTATGATCTCTCTTCCAAAAGAACTCTTAATTTTATATGTTGGTTTGAATTTGTAACCCAATATATATAAACTCATTTCCAATTTATTTTCTTTATATAGATTTGGTATTGAAGCTTGTTAGTGGATATAAGAAAAGCGTTTTTTGTAGATACCATCTGTTCGTTGCTCCAATAGGTTATTCTCTTGCTCCTACATATATAATTAACTAATGTTTGAAATATTTATAGTGCATCAATATATGTTAAGTTCGATAGGCCGTATCTATATTTTTATGCATCATACAAGAGAGCTATAGTTGATGTTCTAACTAATTTCATGGTATGCTAAATGCAGAAATATCTAAAGCATTCATGAAACTTCATCTTGGAAAGCTGGCCATGAAATATACTCTTGGATGGAGGCATAGCCTCGGTTTAAACAAATTCAAGTTCGTGTTGCAGTTTTTTGTTTTGATAAGTGCGTATTGCAGTTATGTTTCAAAAGGATTTTATGCATGGGTAGGTCATAAAGTTCACCATCATTCAACGCAGAACCGTAAAGACTGAGGTTGTGATGTTTGCAATAGATCATTTTTCTCACAATAAGGTTTTTGTGTGTGTTGCTTTACATTTGCTTCTTATCAGCTCCAAATTTCAGCTATCAGGTTTCCCTTTTATTATTAGCATCTTTTGTGCCATTTCATTGTTATGTGTTCATGCGGGTTTTTAGTATGTATATAAGGTTTTATATATATATAATTAATATAACTGAGAAGGAACAACCGCTATTTCTGCGACATAATGAGTTATCAAACTATGAAGTAGTAATACAAAACGCTATCGAGAAACCCAATCGTTTGAGCAATTCAAAAGTGGTAGATAAAAGATCAGATAAGTGTACGTATATTACGCATTCATACACTAAATGGTACAAATGAAATGACATCGGCATCACCAATTTTCATATGACTATATACGTAAGTCAGTAAGTGTCAGGATACGTGTAAAAAAAAACCCATAAGCACCATCAACTGACAACGTAAATGACATCACAAATGTACCTCTAGAATCATATATATACGTTTATATATCCAGTGAAATCCGGTAACTCGAATATAACGTTGACCAAAAAACTTGAATATAAGATATACCTATCATATTAAGGAGCCTAAGAATGTTACATGACATTTACATGCAAGCAAAAATGGGAGAATCCACTGTAATATTGCTCACTTACACATTGATATAAACAAATTGGTAAACGCTTATGATAATCACCCGATGATTGTTCCAATAAGGAAAAATCATATTGACATAAAGAAATCGCCTAAATTCAATGCATAGAACCACCTTCTGTTTATGAATCTTCATATTAATTTGTTATTCAGGATTTAAAATATTATTATAATTTAAGAAACTATAAAAGCTTATCTAATATACAATCACAAAATCTTGCTTTCTTTTGTAATTCACGATACGACACAATATTATACATGATACATATCCCCAAATCTTGGTTTCTTTTGCCTACGCATACCAAAAAGCATATAAATAGAATCACATATAAGTATAATAGTTTTAGATATGATTAATATCCACTTATATTATATATGTCTCACGAACTTAAGCCAAGTTGACAGCAGTTCAAATGTTTTAGGCACTTAAGAGATACGCATTATGAGTTGTTGAGATCTCCCTGATATTCGTTTGGTACCTTTAGCTATATCATTATTGGCAACTGAATGAATTATTAATCAACTTTGAGATGCTGTCCAACAAACTCATGATCATCAAATCAGATTGTTTTCCAATAAAGATTGTCTCAGACGTTTGATTTATCAAATTTTCATTAGATTAAGATTTGTAATATTGAAAGTTTTAAAACCAGGTATTTACATCCTGATATCCAGACAAACCAATAAAAACCGTTGAAAAATGCAAATTGCATGGCTCGATCACAGCTTTGATGGCATTTATCAATTAATTTTTAATTTTAAATCACACTATTGTTAGTATTTCATACAAAAAGATGTTTATCAATGGCAAGTTAATTTGATCGAGAATTTTTTTTGTACACGGATCTAATGGCGAGCTGCAATAATTAAGAGCAAGATCTGAGACAGCTTAGCTTAGTTATATGTGTAAGATGTTTTTTAGCTTTATAACACAAGTGTTGACCATGACTTATTTTATTGTGTGTGTGTCCGTGTGGGGTTTAATTTAGCCTCATAATATGATATCGATTTGTAGCCAAACATATCCACACGTGCTTCTCCATCAGTTGGTGTCAGGTCCAAGAGATTCAGATATGGGAATGACCCGATTTTTCTTTTTCGTGATTCAATAATCAATAGATTATGATCTACAAGGGCGATCTCTTACTTACTCAGTCGATGGTTTTTGGATGGAAAGTCGTCATATATACAGTGGCGAAGCCAGGTCGTAAGGCATGGGGGCAAGTGCACCCATTGTAAGGTGTGGGGGCAAGTGCACCCACGATTATTTTAAAGTTCAAAATTGTGTACATATAAACATCAAAATTATGTTAGAGCATGCCCATTGAGAAAAAAATAATACAATATTGTGAGCTTAATGAACTGGTCTCGTCGGGGTTCATCCGCAAGAGGCGGTTCATCACTGTTTTCGTGGGTCCCACGACACGTGGCGACCCACGATTGGTTACTTTATTAATATTTTTTTTTTAAAACAAAAAAATAAAAAAATATAAAAGAAAAATCCATGTGGCAAACTCCACCCCGCATCGCTAATGGGGATGGTTTTAGTTCATATGATAAAAAGCAGCTTGTGCACCCGTACTTTGATACACTAAAATTGGATCTTTGTCTACTGTTAAGTTAACAGTATAGTTGAAATATCTTTAGATTCAATTACAGAGGACCAGTTCACACTTTTTCTTTATGGGATCATAATAAAGCTAAAACAGAAGTGGAGTTTTAAAGGAGTAAGGTAACGTAAAGAACAAGTAACAAGTGAGGTTGTTTTCGAATTGATTAAAGGCGCTAGTCTAGGGTTTCTTCTTCGGGTAAGGAAATCGCAAACCAAGCAATTATTCAAGTCCAGTTTACACAAGTCTAAACTCGGATCACTTTGGTTGAAACAACCCACTGTCGTGGTGTTGGTTGAAACAACCCACTGTCGTGGTGTTGGTTGAAACAACCCACTGTCGTGGTGTTGGTTGAAACACTAAACTCGGATCACTCAGGTTGAAACAACCCACTGTCGTGGTGTTGATTCCTTTGCAGATCGGTCTTGATACCTAAACTCTCGTTTGGACCAAGACGCGATAGCAAGCTTTAGAGATCAAGTCCGATATGTTCACAATACACCCTAATATCTACTCTCCCTGACTTGGGATGAAAAGCTCATTCAAATCATATCAAGTTATCAACCAACGGTTAGCTAAATTGATTAACCCTAATTTATGACTAAGTGATCAGCTCAATGTAAGCAATAAGAACATATATGAATGTAGACAATCTTTAGATGACTTATTTATGATTCAGCTCGCGAATCCCAAACCCTAGAACCCTAAACTAACTCGGTGACTACTCAGTCATAACACAATAACATAGAAGCATGATTTCTGAATAATACTGCATATAATAGATAATAGAAATCAGAGAGTTCAAGATAATCTTCTCTAGGAGATAGATGAGGCCTTCTCCCTTACAAGTAGCAATTGCCAAATCACAGAGCTCTCTAGGCCTTTCTTGCGTAAAAACTAAAGTAAGGTCATAAAGTAAATAAAAGAAGAATATATACATGAGCCACATGCGGTTAGAGGGAAAAATAGGGAAAACTAGGGCAAATCCCGAAATATTTGGAAACTTCCTTAAAAATCTCTGCCGCTGGAACATGCACTCGGGCTGCTCCGCTCGACTGTTCTGCGTGAAAAACTCTAAATTACATTATTTTTCTCCTCGTTTCCTCCAACTGGTCTATCTCCCATCCAATGCAACTCCAGACCTGAAATGACTCAGAGAAACCAAAAAGACTCGATAAAATCTTGAAAACTATCAGTAACACATACATATAATGTGTCAAAAACACAATATATGTATCTTTCTTTTTTTAATAGCAACAGTGCACTCACCCATCAAATCAAATAGTCTAGATTCGTCCCTGCATATATATACATATGATTCTAAAAGGTTTTATAAAACACGCATAATGCTTAACTAGTATTATATTCCATCTATTATTTCATGTTACTTTCTATACAATTATGTACTATACTACTATATAAAATACTAGGGGCAGAGCAAGCGCAGAGATCTTAAAAATACTTGAGTTATAGTAGTTGAATCATATTAGTGTAGAAGAAGAAGGGTGAAGAGATTTATAAGAAGAAAAAGAGTGAAGAAATTTTTAATTTTCTATTAGTGCACATGTGTAATGTTCGAAATTCTTTAATGTTTTGAGTGATTGTTAAGAAAAACCTCATTGAGAAGTATAGTAGATACTTCTTGATTAGTGAGCTTAAGCATCTCCTTGTTGAACACCACAAAAGTGGTATAATTATTTCTATTATCAATCAATAATCACGGTATCTGTGATAAACAATAATATGACTGATCTGAATGCATAAAATAATGACTTGTTTTTCTTTAAATGAGTATGAAAACTTTTTATCTTATAACACTGGAGAGATGCGACAGATCTCTCTAGCTTTTGGTTGCAGTGAGTGCAAGAGACATAGTACCGGCGTTTTTGGCTCTAGACCTCAACAATCCGGGCTTTGCAAATAACATAAGCTTTCTGTGTATCAAGAAAAAAGATGTATCATTTTATATTATAATTTGAAAAAGGAAGAGATTTTAAACTATGTTGTAAGCCTAGCTAGTCTCTAGCGGTACAAAGCCCAAATTGTATTTTAGACATAAAACTGGAGTTTAAACATAAAACTCATTTTTTTTTGTTCACAAACATAAAACTTTCTAATGTGGGTAAAACCTTTCCAGAAAAACGTACACTATGTGATTAGCCTAATGGTTATCAAATTAAGTATTGACCAATCTTAGATAGTTTTTTTTTTTTACTGAATTTTTGCATTAATATAAAGGTAGCAAGAAGGCTTTTTGTTAGTCCCTTCTAGTGATTACAAAATAGATAGATGGCTTGTAGTTTTGAAAATAATAGAACCCATTATGGACCCAAGTTGAACGAAGCCCAGTAAGTGCGATGATGCCCATAGAAAAGTGTGAAGAGCAGCCCAAGTAAGAGCCCAACCAGAGAGGTATGAGACAGAAGAAAAGTCGTCACTTTCGTAAAATCCGACGAAACTGATCAAAACAGAGAGAGCCAATCTTGCATTATTGTTGACGAAGAACGTGGATTTTGGGTCCTTAAAGAGGAGATTCTGTTCTTCACCACCAAGTGTATTCGGATAAAGACTGAAGAAGAGGAGGAGAAGATGTTGGAGTGAAGCCGTTGGTTCCTTTCCCCAAGTTAAATATATGAATTAGTTGTTTTCCGATACTTCCACTACACATGGTCTATTAGGAGGAGATTTAAGTAACTAACTGAAATCAGTTAAATTTTTAAGAACTCAGTTTCAAGAACAGACGGAAAGCTCAGCATGATACATAGATCTCAGTACACAAAATAGGAAAAGAATTCAAGGAGCTTTATAGACAAAAGCTCAAATCTCAAACTCAGAAGATCGTGTCTGTTATGGTTGTTGGTAGAGATGATGATAACATTTATCATCGTAGGAAGCTGTTGGGTGGGAAATGTCTTAATGGGTTCTGTAGCAGCAGCTCTGTTTCTCTACAATTTTTATAAAAAAGTAAACATTGTTAGATACACAAGGCGTGATTGTTTGGTGAATGAACCAAGAGGACCTTATGCTTACACTTTTTTAATCTCACGGCCATCACTAAGCGGCAGACCTTGTGATGACGATGATGAGTTAGTTTCACTCTTCCTCTTCTCTCCTACCTCTATGCAATTTCATAATCAAAAACTCAATAACAAAACATCTCTGCCCTGCTGCGAAAACATTCATATTTTGTCTAACTTACTCTGTAGATTCTTCTTCTTCATCAACAAAAACTAAAGGAGGAAGTAGAGGCTGCAGGAATTCTCGCAATAGGTTTCGGAGGAACCTGCGAGGATACATAGAAATGCAGTTAAATCGCTATTGTAGAACTAAGTTAGTTTTGTTTGTTAGGAAATACGCGGTCAAATTTTGCGGTAAACCAGAATTTATGGGAGCGGGAAAAAGAGCACATACACAAAATTGTTAACGGAGTTCGGCCAATGTTGCCTACGTCTCCGGACCTGCTACAGATCTTTTATTATCAACCAAGGAAATTTTACAAGCTCACAACTCACACCCCGATCCCAAATACACTCAGAAATTACTCGTAATTTCTTAAAGAAGATTTTTTGTGAGAAAAAAAGTTTTTTTTTTCTCTCTCTCTCACGTTTTTCTCTTCTTCTTCTCTTCTTGTTTTGGGATGATTTTCCCCTTCTCCTTCATGCATCTATTTATAGGAGGGGATTTGTGAGTTGGTGGTGAGTTGGTGTAACAACCAAACTTACCAACCAAAAAACCAAAGAGAAAAAAAAAAGTGTTCTTCACCATCACCAACTTGCATGCGTTGATATTTTTGACCAACAATCTCCCACTTGAAGACTGATTTCAATCTGTCTTCACACCTTGATCAATGTAGCAGGTCTTCTCAGCTTGTT
>NC_027748.1:12363167-12364042 GCF_000695525.1 Brassica oleracea var. oleracea
AAATTGTTAACGGAGTTCGGCCAATGTTGCCTACGTCTCCGGACCTGCTACAGATCTTTTATTATCAACCAAGGAAATTTTACAAGCTCACAACTCACACCCCGATCCCAAATACACTCAGAAATTACTCGTAATTTCTTAAAGAAGATTTTTTGTGAGAAAAAAAAAGTTTTTTTTTTTTTTTTTTTCTCTCTCTCACGTTTTTCTCTTCTTCTTCTCTTCTTGTTTTGGGATGATTTTTCCCTTCTCCTTCATGCATCTATTTATAGGAGGGGATTTGTGAGTTGGTGGTGAGTTGGTGTAACAACCAAACTTACCAACCAAAAAACCAAAGAGAAAAAAAAACGTGTTCTTCACCATCACCAACTTGCATGCGTTGATATTTTTGACCAACATTGTTTAGGAGGTTAGAGCAGAGTCAAAACTATTTTCAAGGTAATGAATTGTTTTCTTTGTTCCTCCCTGCTCTCTGCCTCCAAGCATTAGCCAAGCATTACTCTGGTTTTGACTTTTCTGATTCCGGATGATTCCCCGGTGTAGATAGATAAAGGTGTATTGGATGAGCTGCACACATATCATTGTGAGTTGCACAATACGTAAGAATCTGATGAAGTTTGTATATGCTTAACCTTAAAAAAAGGAGAGGAAAACATAAATCCCTTGCTGATTTGGCTTTGGTTTCTTGGCTTGTGGTCCTAACGCTTGCCTTCCTGTATCTACAAAAAATCATTGTCATGCAAGAGAGCTTATTAAAAAAATCCTTTTAGTGATTTCAAAAGGTAAAAGTTATTGCAACTCATTATTATTATCAACCCTAGACTTTATGCGAATTGCAATACGTTATTATTACGATAAAGATGTCCTCTGCAAAAAAA
>NC_027748.1:12364196-12365158 GCF_000695525.1 Brassica oleracea var. oleracea
AAAAAAAAAAAAAAAAAAAAAAAAGTCAAACAAAATCAAGGTTTCGGTTAATTACGGTAAATAGAGATTGAAGATTAAGATCACGACCAACAATGATCTGGGCAGATCTACCGACTTGGAGAGCGTCAAAGGCGGAGTGCGCGAGAACAACATCGGAGGAGGCCATCTCTGAGAAACTTTCTACGCTTTAGAATATGATAAACTGACAAAGATTCCGAGCGGTAATCATCTTCTCAAGACGCTGATATATATAGATTTCACCCACGCGAAGGATTGATTATGTGAGGAAAGTAACAACGGTGAAGCCCTAATTTTGGATTATTCACTAAACACAACGTTTAATGCATGAGTGAAACAAAGCGCGGTTGGCCCAAATCAGCTCAGACGACAATCACAATCGGATCAACCTTAACCGAACAAACCCTAGGAACAAAAAAAAAACGAAAATCAAATAATAAATGGGACCCACAAACTTAATATTTTGCATCAGTGGATGCCCCCGAGAAAAGAGGAAAGAGTGGCATTATATATACTAGGGTTAAATCCGTCCTACGGGCGGGTGAGCAATTAAAGAACAACTAAACATATTTCAAAGTTTAGTATATATTTGAATATTGCTATGAACCAGATTGTGGATGGTTCATAACCAAAAGATTATGATTTGTAATCTTTTAATTTATCTATGACGGTGTAATCTCCTATATAAGGAACCTCTATGTTATGAATAAAGATAGTCTTTTCCATTATTTTTATAACACGTTATCAGCATGAAACTCTAAATCCCTAAGCTAATACCCAAATCGGAAAACCCTAAAATCCTAACCCTAGCCGGCGATCCGACGAACCCTAAAACCCGATCGCGTCTCTCGTTCCCGCATCTGTTCCAGCTCGCGTCCCCGATCAGCTTCAGCCCAAGGCATTCCTGATCCTAGCTCAGACGTTCGCGATCCGAGAGCAGCTCC
>NC_027748.1:12365169-12365738 GCF_000695525.1 Brassica oleracea var. oleracea
CCAAGGCGTTCCTGATCCTAGCTCAGACGTTCGCGATCCGAGAGCAGCTCCAGCACGCGAACTCTTCCTCGTTCGCGACAACATCGGACAGCTCGCGTCCGACGATCAAGGCGTTCCCGATCAAGCAACAAAGGACGTCCGCGACCCGATAGAAGCGACTCGATCCATTCCAGCTCGCGTCCCGTTCGTGTCCAGCTCGCAGCTCAACTTCTTTGGTGGTCCAATTCAACAATCATCTCAGGTTAAAAGGTAATTCAAAACCTAAGAACCCATAATCGAACATGAATTGATTGATAAAGAATGAAACCCTAAATCCCTAATCTTTATGAATCAAAACCATAGGGTAATAGATCAAAAATCCTAATTGAGTAAATCGAAGCTCTAAAAGTTCGATACCCCAAACCCTAAATCATGTTCCTACATGATCAAAATCCCAAATCGGTTTTTACAAGTTAAAATCCGATAAACCCTAACCCTATATCTATAAACCCTAAATAATATAAGTATCAGAATTAATTATACTATAATTATCAAATCACATATAAAAACCCTAATCGAACATTTTGAAA
>NC_027748.1:12365772-12366666 GCF_000695525.1 Brassica oleracea var. oleracea
GGTTGATAGATTGATTGAGGTTTACTTGTTTAAAATCCGAATGATCTGATTGCATGATTCTTGAGGTTTAATATCATCTGGTAGGATTGATAGTTTTGTAATCTGATTTGTTTTAAATAGAAACCCTAAATAATCTGTATGATAGGTTATATTGATCTGATTTGGATGTCTTTGAGAACTGAGAATTCGTATGCTAAATTGATAGATTCATGATAAAATATAATGTCTTGAGGTTTAAGATTGTATGCTAAGTTCGATTAAATTGATTGATCTGATTATATGTTTTTGAGGTTTGATAAATTTGGATACTAGATAAATTATTTACACATGGTTTATGCTAAATACCAATTAGCCTTGAAACTGATTCATTGAAATTCATGCTTGAAATCTATATTCTAGTATTGCTAAAATCAGCCTTGAAACTGATTCATTGAAATTCATGCTTGAAATCTATATTCTAGTATTGCTAAAATCAACATTGAAATTGATTGAGTGATTAATAAATCTTTTTACTAGTCCTGATAAAATCCATTGATTGTTAAACCCTAATTGCATGATTAATTGAATCCGTTTTTGCTAGTCTTGATAAACCATAATATTATGAGAACATATAAATAGTATTGCTGAGACTTGCATGAAATTGACTGATTGATTAAATGTCTTTAAGAGTGATAGTCTCATTGTCCTCACAAGATTGAAATCCGAATTGATTGTTTTTAAGAGTAAGGCCGCATGAAAATTATACCTAAATATTGAGTGATATATGATTTGAGATGTCGAAAATCAACCTGGATTTTGTTGCTCTAAATCTCTCTGGAGATAATTATTTACGGTGGGCATTGGATACAAAGATTATCCCAAAGTCAAAAAGACTTGGTGAATGTATCATAGAAG
>NC_027748.1:12367818-12380179 GCF_000695525.1 Brassica oleracea var. oleracea
ATTGAGCTGAAAGTACAACAAGTTCTCGAGAACAATATTGATAATCATCAAAGTATATGATCTGAATATCCTAGGAACCTTTGGATACAATTTCTCAAACAGTTGAATATCTCAAGAAAGAGTTTGAGATGAAAAATCTTGGAAAAAAAAGTTTTGTTTGGGATTACAGCTTGAGTACATTAACAATAAAATCCTTGTGCATCAAATAGTATATACAGAAAACGGTACTCAAGAGATTTAATATGGGCCAGTCTCACCCATTATCTAGTACAAGGGCGTGAGATCACTTGTTTTGGACACTGATCCATTCAGTCCAAAGGTGGACGATAAAGAAGTCCATTTTGTCCTGAGATGGACGATGCAGAAGTCTTGTTTTAGACACTGATCTGATTGGTCCATAAGAAGGACGATGAAGAAGCCTTTGATTTTGGTTTATTTTATACTAATCAGCCCAAATAGGGGTTATTTGATTTTGTTGATTTGTTTTCAGACATGTTATGTTTTACATATGGTGGTACACACATATCACAACAACAACATCCAAGATTTCGTGTGTGTGTATTTGAGGTCGATGACTCAATATGTTCGATCAGAGTGTGGCATGGCCGATGGTAAAGAAGAACCAACTATCATGTTCGAGGACGAAGCATATTCTGCCCAAGATCTTCATCACCCACAGATTGCAGAAAATTGGAGAGGTCCAAGGGACCTTCAGTAATGTCCAAATCAGGGGGAGTAATGTGTGTTGTACTCTTTTTTCTTTACCATGGTTTTGTCCCAATTGAGTTTTCCTGGTAAGATTTTAATGAGACAACATTAAAGCACATTACAAGCTCTAAATGGTTATGACATCCAAGGGAGAGTGTTATGAACCAGATCGTGAATGACTCATAACCAAGAGATTATGATTTGTAATCTTTCCATTTATTTATGACGGTGTAATCTCCTATATAAGGAACCTCTATGTTATGAATAAAGATAGATTTTTCCATTACTTTTATAACAAATATAGCTTTTTATATATAATTTTTTTTGTAATTTTTTTATTAATCTTTAATACTGCAAAAGATTATAATAATAAAATATTATTTTTACATTGTGGAAAGAGATACAAATGAATATATGATAGTGATATATCATTTAACTCATTATTCACTGTTTAAACCCGAAAAGTAATTTTGTTTTGTTACTTTTAATCCATAAATGGATAATAAACCAAATGATTATTAAAAAATATAATTAAACTAAGTGCGGATTTATAACTTTATATTTTATTAATAATTAAATTTGATTTCTAAATTATCAATATCTAATGAATTTACATAATTTTTGTGTTTGTGGAAATACAATGTTAACCTACTTTGTTTAAAATTAAAATCACACATTTGAAAGTGTTATTGTAACTATCATAATTTACATAGTATAAGAATGAAAGGTTAAACTCAATGGAATAACAGTTCATTAGAGCTTAATGGAGAAAATAACATTATATTCATGTTTTACTGATAAATTTTATTAGATAAATTTTCAAATATGGTAAATTTCTTCACTCGACGATGTAATTCATGAGGAAAAAACAAATTCTACTTTATTAATCGCAATTTATTAATTAGATTTTAGTAATTTTTTAAAAAATAATAATTATGTTTTGATTATGTAATAATTATTGTTGTGTTTTTCTTTCAATTTTCATGTGAATATTTTTAAGATTGAGCTTGGTAACCACAGAAACAATATCCATGATATTACTTTCGTTTTTATTTCCATTGGTCGGATTTTGATGAAATGTCAAAAATAATATCGTAAATGGATTTTCTTTTTTTCATTCTTATAAATATTTGTTAGTTTTCTGTAGTTTTATATTTTGGATTAGATCATGTAAATTTTTATATAAACTATTATTTGTTAATTATTTTTCACCAAATTCAAGTTATTCAATGTAATTTTTACAAAAAATATATTGTTTTATTTATTATATCTTATTAATTTTCAAATTGATTTTTATAAGATATTTGTTTTGATTATTTACTAAAGCTTTACATTCTTTCGCCTAGATACTCTTCATGCAGCTAAAAACCTTATATTATTCCTACAATATTTTTGTGCAAGAGAACAAACCAATCATTTACAAAGATTGAAGGAGAAAGTGAAGACATGGAGGATGTTCCACGTCTCTTTGATCTTATTAAAGATAAGGATGGAGGATGAAACTTCCATTCTAAGCAGCCTTGGGAAACTAACATTCTTCATTCTTGTTAGCTTAGGTTCCATGGCTTTTGAGTTTGTTATTTCTACTTTATTCTCAGACTCTAAGCCATACCTCCTTATCAATCAAACTCCCTCACTTTTATCAAACCCGGATTAAGCTTCTTCAACTCAATGTTTTTCTTATCCATTACCCTTTTGTTCAAAACTTTGGTTACGTTCTCTCCTCCTAACTCGGTCTTCTCTATATGATTTTTTTATATTTAACTGCATTTCTTTGCTCGTAAGCATTTCGCATCAGCAATGTTCTGTATACTCTAATCTTGGTAGCTTAGATTTTCTGCTCCAACTGCAGATTGCGGCTTATCTCTTGCCTCACAAGTTTCTTTTTTCTTCCAGAGTTTCCACTTCCCATGATGATGTCTCTTTTGTTTTTTTCTCGATCTATCTAACACGTTTCTCTAAGTATTTAGAGTTCTGTAGCTCTGACAGAGTCTCAACCACCACAACTTTCTTATGTATAGAACCGCCACATTGCCAATGTGGTCGTGTGTAGAATCTAACTTCAACCTCTCCCAAGTTCTCAGTCCAGGAGCAAATAAAAATGCTAGGCCATGTTCGTTTATTAAACGCAGCGACTTAGATGAGCGGCTGAAAGGTCTTCTTCATTGGTCGTTCCGGTGAAACACAAGAAAACGTGGTGATCAAACAATAAAAGAGATCCAAGAGTATCTGTGATGCTAAATAAAACAGCGACTCCATTTGTCTTTTTTTTTCTCTCCCCAGCGACATGTTTCTCTCTCATCAGCTACTAAAAACACCAGTTTCCTTTCTTTCTCTTACATGTCTTTCGTTAAATGTTGTACCGCTGGTTATTGTCGCAATGTTAACTAAACGAACAGCGTCTGAGCACTGTGGGGCACCAAATAAAGTCTATCACTGGTCATAGGCTGCGAGGGAACTCATTCTATTTGGTACCAATAGGTTATTTGTGCAGCAGGAGCAGTCATGAACCCTCGTTGCAATTCTGTTGGATATAAAGAGAACATAATATGTTAGCTTTTCTAGTTATTTGTTTGACAGTAAAGGGATATTAATCGTAAGTGCAAGACAGAACATATAAGTTTGTGATGGCTTGATACCTTCCATGAAAGAGAACATCAAACCAGCATGCAAGACCATGCACTCGGGTACACACGAACACTGTAAATTTCAACGGAACATAAATGTCGAAAATTGTGCTTTCCACGACAATAAATTGACAGGTAAATAAGTTTAGACTATGTCATTCACCAAACAGAGAATAGTGCACACTGGGATTTCTTTTATGTGAAAGGGCATGGATAAAAGATTCTGTGATGTTAACGAAACACCATTGAACCAAATTTCATGTATAAAGAAGCTATACACCCATCTAAGTGAAATTTGACTTCCACCTGCCAAAGCACACACACAAAATTACTCTTAACTCTGCTTAACCAATGAATCAATTAACCCCAATAACTTATTCTTCTTTGTTTTGTTAAAAAAGTGAGAAGCTTAGTCAAATCATAATCGCATGGCATAAAAAATCGATACCGCAAGGCTTGCGGCGCAATCTCCACGTACTCGCGGTCTGACAGAAATTGATATAATCAAATAAAAATCTGTGATTCTGAGATGCTCCAACGCGAAGAACCCCTACAAAGTTAGTGGAGTCATTGTTTTTTTTTTATGAAGTATTCTTTGATGAGGGGCAATGGTGTGAGTTCGCTGTTGTTGGGTGAATGGTTTTATAGTCATGCTTTTTAGAGGGAAATAAACAGTCTCTTCATATAAAAATGTAATATTACTAGTATAGATTTGGAAATAATAAAAATGTAAAACTATACATTATTTCAGATATTATGTTTAATGTAATATTACCATTTTTATATTGTATATTTATTTATTCTATTTTTTTGTTTTTTCTGATAATGTATATTTACTTATTTTAATTTCTTGTTAATTTTTTTGTTAAATATGAAACGGTAATTTTACATTATGGAGATAGTTTGTTTTTTGGCTTATTCTCGTCAAATTCAATATAAGTAGGGATTTGGAAATAATAAAAATATAAATGTATACCTTTTTATATATGAAATGGTAATATTACATTATGGAAGGTTTGAACCGTAAGAAATAGAGATTGCTTATTTTTGGCTTATACGAGTCAAAATTATTATTTTCGGTCACACGATTTAATGAGCCATGTGACTTCTTTTGGAAAAAATATTTGTATCCTAACATGGACACTCCTCTTTGTAAAATTAAATATAAAAAATGTAATATTATTATTTTTTTATATTGTATATTTTTTTATTCTAATTTTTGATTTTATTTATTTAACTTAATATTATCATTTCTTATATTTTATATTTTTTTACTTTTATTTTCAATTTTATTTCTTTAACCTTTTTGTAAAACTAAATGTAAAATATGTAATATTGTATATTTTTTTATATTGTATATTTTCATATTCTAATTTTCGAATTTATTTATTTAATTTTTATATGAAATGTTAATATTACATTACAGACAGTTACGAAAAAAAAAATAATGACACGTCTCATCTTTCGGAAAAGGTTTATTTTACTGATGTGAGCCTCAAAATGTCTCTTTTATTAGTATAGATAGATTCTTTAACCTTTTTGTAAAACTAAATGTAAAATATGTAATATTGTATATTTTCTTGTATTGTATATTTTCATATTCTAATTTCCGAATTTATCTATTTATTTTTTAAATGAAATGTTAATATTACATTGTAGACAGTTACAAAAAAAATATAATAATGACAAGTGTCATTTTTCAAGAGAAGTTTTGTTGCTGATGTGGACACCTTATGGAGTCTCAAAATATCACTTTTATTAGTATAGATTGTAGATTACTTTTTAATGTAGTATTTCCATTTTTTAAAATTGTGTACTTACTTATTATTATTTTTCATATATTATATATTTAAATATTTAAATATTTAAATTTAAATTTATTAATATTTAATTTTTTACATTTTAAGATAAATGTTTAATGTAGTATTTCTATTTTTTAAATTGTGTACTTACTTATTATTATTTTTTCGTATATTATATATTTACAAATTTAAATTTACATTTACTTATATTTCGTATATTATATATTTATATATTTAAATTTATATTGACTTATATTTCGTATATTGTATATTTATATATTTAAATGGTAATAATGTGATTTAATGTAATAATAGTAATAATGATGCCACATGGCTTCTTTTCGAATAATAATTTTATGCTGATGTGAACGCTCTATGGAGCCTCAAAATGTCGCTTTTATTAGTATAGACTAGGGCTGGCCCGCCCTATGGGGGGAAGTTATAATAAAAGTTAGTTTATATTAACTTATGAAGTATCAAAAAATTATTATAGATAAAAAATATTATAAGCAAACAAGTAATGAAAAGATTATGAGATCATAATAATAAATATTTCTGTTTTGAATTATAACGACAGCAACCTTCACTATTTTTCGATATATAGCATTATATTTTTAATATTTATTTTAATTTCAAATGTTTAGTTTTATAATATATAGTAATCATTATTTATTATTATATAAATGTGCACATTACTATATATATATATGTCGAAGAAAATGACATAGAAGAATTATTGTCAAAGAAGAGTTAATTTTATGAACATAAATCCGCTAATATGTTTCACCCTATAAATATTTGAATTGTGTAATAAATTTTCTACTATAAAATAACATTAAAACTCATGTAACACAACTAATGTACACAATTATTTTTTACATATGTGAATAATTTGAAATCATATATCTCAAACCAATCAGTTTCTTTCTAAAAGTATTCCCTTAAAAACGACAACATGTAAAGTTGCTTCAGGTGTTACTCCCTACTTATATATAAACACGATGAACTTCACTTTTATATGAAAAATTAAACTGAATTTCATTAGAAAATAAGATAATTTACTTTCTCATCTCATAAAAGCACGATATAATCGTAACATTTTGGTATGCTCTTAAATACTTTGAGTTCTTATACTTGATTTAGTAAATAATGTTTAAAATACTTTAAATTTTAGGAAACAATTTTTCACTTTCTCTTTTCAAATCATTGGCAAACTATATTATGTAATTGTTAGGGAAAAAATATCAAACTATTTTGCAGAGATTATGTATTTTCACTATATTATGTAATTTGTTTGAATTGAAAATTAAATACTGATGAGAGAAAATGATGGCTAAATGTCTTAGTAGATTTGATCTTAGTAGTAAAAAAAATAAAAATTAATGTTAAATTTAGTTTTAAAAGGTTTTGTAAACTTTGTTTTAAAAGGTTTTTGTAAACTTTGTTTTAAAAGGTTTTCTAAGTTTGTTTTTTAGCGAAAAAAGTTTTCTCTAAGTTTCTAGGGTTGTGTTGATCTTTCTTTTTGGAAACTGTTTCCTGTATGCGTATGTTGGAGTTGTTATTTGAAAAGGTAAAATCATTTGTTTCACAGTGGAATGTTGGTCGGAAGCAATCTATCTCAGTGTTTATATAGATTTACATATTTGATAGATATTTACAATTGCTGGGACTCATTTATGTTTATACATAAATTTTTTAGTTAAAGTTGTTTTCTTCGTGTTAAAAAAAGAACTGTTTTCTTCAAAAAAGAGTTTTAGCGAAAACATATTTTCATTGATGAAGATCAAAACCAATTCAAGTGATGAGAGTAATATATATATATTAGTAAACATAATTTCTTCAAGCAAGTTCCTGACATTCATAATCATATGAGATTTCTAAATTCATTTAAGTTAATAAAAGGTAAAAATAGTGGAGAACATACTACACATATATATTCCATTACTTATTTCCTTTGAGTGTGTTGTCGTCTATATTTTGACCATAATGTTTTAAAATTTCTCTAGACTTGCTATACCAACATTTACTGGTTAATGACAAAAAAAAACTGAAATGTCAGCATTTAATCTTTTTATTAGTACGAAACTGTAGAAAGGACATCGACTTTCATCAAATACTTTCTCTAAAGAAATCATATCACTTGATCAGTTTTATTCTTCAATCAGCTTCTCCTTATATCAGTGGGTGCATCATATCACTTGATCAGTTTTATTCTTTAATCAGCTTCTCCTTATACCAGTGGGTGCTTCCAAGCTAGCCGACAACGTCTGAGTCAACGGCTGCATGGAATAAGATCCAACACATTCACCAAGGTAGGTTATGTACCGAGAATTTTTACTAATCGGAGTAAGCGTAGATGAATTTATAAGATTTCAGTGTATCTACTTTGATGCCTTACCCTCTGCTCTCCAAGGAAATTTCAAGCAAAATTGCTCAGAAATACATGGACTTGATCACTGCTTATTACCAACAACTTAGGGTACGTAGTAGTAAAACTATTCGAGTACTTGCTTTTATTTTTACCCATATGTCACTGTTTTTCTACCCAATCTGTGTGATCTTGGCAGGAGATGAAGATATCTCGAGAGGGATTCTCGAAGAAGCTGAGGATGGTTGTTGGAGATGATCATCTTCTGAAAACCGCCATTACAGCTCCTCAACGCTTACCACACACTGCTATGAAAATGGAACCAGTCACAGGTGACTGTTAAAGATGGGGATAGAAAAAATGTGTAGACTTCTTTCTGTTGTCTGACTTTATAATAAGATTAAGATAAAATGAACTTGTTTCCGTTTAGTGTACTCTTTGTGGAACTAATCTCCATTTTCTTGATATTTTCTCAATTTGATTTTTTTTTTATTGATCTACAGCTTCCGTTCTTTGTTATACATCAGACCTGACTTTACTCAAAGAGTCAAAACTTAAATCATCAAATATACGTCTTGTACAGAAATTATCAATGACATGAAAGTGATAACTCTTTATAACGCTTGTTGCTGGGTTTTATAGAAAAGAGAACAAAAGAGCATTGTTTTAAGAATACATATGAGAAGCTTGGATGAGCTCCGGTGTCAGACGACGGATCCCATCCCCACGGTTTTATATTGGGCCAATCGCCACGGCAACCTAGCCTTGTGTACGGACTCTTCTTACCTTCAAAAACAAACAACCAGTTACTATTTCATGTTTTCAAAAGAGAAACAGGGACAGAGTTTTCGACAGTCTCTCTGATACCATTAACAATACTCTTCTTCTGCTCCTTCCTTCTTTTCTTCTTTGTCAGCGACAAAGCAACTGCAATAACAACACCAGCCAAAACAATACCTTTAGGATCTATTCACTTCCTGAAAGCAAAAAGATGTAAAGAGAAGATCAGCACTTAGCTACATAACGAAGAGACAGAAGAGTACATGAAACACAACATTAAAGATGGAGAAGTTAAGGACATAAAACGAATAAAATTTAGGCAAAAGTGATCTTTAAAAAGAAGAATATCGGGTCTGAGACTAACCATATCCGCGAGTATATGGATCTGGTTCATCATCCTTCGTTGAGTCCAAGATCAAACCCAAACCTATCTCTCCCTGCTCGTGATTCAATCACTTGATTTCCGGATCAGCCGGTGACAGAAAGTCTTTCCACCGCGTTTGACGTTTCTGTCAATCTCACCTCCACGGTTGAAAAACATAGGGCTGACTTCTATTCTGAAAAAGGATTGATGAATTAGCCATTTTAGAGGAATATAGACACAGCCTTACAGAGATCGAAGAAGAAAAAGACTTCGATTCATTGTGGAAGAAACACCAAACCCTAAAATAATTTGCGGCTGGTCTCGATGTCTATAAAACGCAGAGTTTAAGATAGCCCCTTACTGAAACGCTGAGTTTTGTTTACAGAAGACACGTGTCGCCTGGAGAGAAGCAGACTTTGTGACATGGAATCTGACAGTGTCTTTAGAACACAACTTTATAATAATAGACTAGGGGTTTTCCGGGCTACGCCCGAATTTTTTTCTATAATATTAGTTTAATTTTTATATTTATATTTTAAAAACGAACAAAAATGATATTTATATACAAAAACGGTTTAAGAATTCTAACTCCTATGGTTTGATTCTGCCCTACAATATGAGTTGCAAACCTACGAACTGCATTATTATTATTTTCGCATTTGCCTTACTTCTTCTTTTGTGTTTCATGACCTTTTTTTTTAGGTTCCATGACCTTTGTCTATTATGCTTCGATAGTATTGTATACAAACTCAATATTAAATTTTAATTTAGTTATACACATTCTAAGTTATTATCCAGACTACACATGTTTATATTAATAATTTGTTTCATATTTATAATAATTTTAAAATTATCAAAATAGAAGATCGTTTTTAAAATTGTAACCTTTTAATTAACTACCATTTTCTATTTTTGGATTTATATATACATAAATTATGTTTTAAATGTACTTTTCCTATGTAATACACATTATGTAAATATTTTTTTTTGTATATGTAATCTTATGATATAAGATTTTATAATCACATTTAATATGAGTAACATATACTAATTATTGAATAAAATTAAATTGCATCTTTTTCCCCCAAAAAATCACTGTTTAAATAAAATATGTTCTATAAATATTGAATAATTTGAACACAATATGTTTTTGTTACAGGATATTATTATTAGCATATTGTTTACAGCATAACCAAAGTTTTATCATAATAAAGGAAAACAGTGACCTTGTACGCTTCTGAATCTCTGTACCGATGAGCAGTGTCATAAGGACAAAGCCTTGTGGTTTGAGAAACTGGTAGACATGCCCTCGCTTACTGTTCAATCTCTGCCACAAAAGTAGAAGAAAACCTGAGCAGTAAGAAAAATCACTACAAGAAAACACAGTTTTAGCAAGGAAATTTAACGAGGAAAACTAATCCTCGTGAAATTACGTTGACTTAACGATGAAATTGCGAGGAAATAAAGTTTCCTCGTAACGGCCTTGTAAAATACCGAGTAAAGCGATTTCTCGTAAAATCGTCGTAAGTTGACGTGGTTATTTCGAGAAAAATGTGTTTCGTCGCAAATTCGTCGTAAGATTAGCATGATTTTTACGAGGAAATAACTTACGAGGAAAGAACGAGAAATCCACCAACTTAACACGTTTTTTTGCAACCAACCTAATATTTCGTCGTAAATTCCTAGCAAAATTCAACTACCAGATTCCAAAATTTTCTATAAATATGGAGGTTTGAACATAATTTTAAGCACACCAACAAGAAAAAAAAACGTGAAAAAATGTCCGGCTTGGGAAATATTTTCGAGTTGCGGGGGTGGATGTATATGCATAGAGATGCTAACGGGAGAGTGACGAAAGAATATCTTGCTGGGTTGGAGCGTTTTATGCATCAAGCAGATTCTACACCGCTCGCCCCAGAAAGCGGTAAAATATTCTGTCCTTGTAGGAAATGTAACAATTCAAAGTTGGCAAATCGTGAAAATGTTTGGAAGCATTTAGTAAATAGAGGTTTCACGCCAAATTATTATATCTGGTTTCAACATGGAGAAGGTTATAGTTATGATCAGAATGAAGCTAGTAGTAGTAATAGCAACTTTCAAGAAGAACCGGTTGATCATCAATTGCATAATGCACATAGTTACCATCAGGAGGATCAGCCGATGGTAGATTATGATAGGATTCATGATATGGTAACTGATGCATTCGTAGCTCATGATGATGAAGATGAAGAACCTAACATAGATTCAAAAAAGTTTTATGAAATGTTAGATGCGGCAAATCAACCACTTTACAGTGGTTGTAGAGAAGGTCTCTCTAAATTGTCATTGGCTGCTAGAATGATGAATATTAAAACTGATCACAATCTACCTGAAAGTTGCATGAACGAATGGGCAGATTTATTTAAAGAGTATTTGCCGGAAGACAATGAGTCTGCTGATTCTTATTATGAGATTCAGAAACTGGTTTATAGTCTTGGGTTGCCTTCGGAGATGATAGATGTTTGCATCGACAACTGCATGATCTACTGGGGAGATGATGAGAAGTTGGAAGAATGTCGATTCTGCAAGAAACCACGATTCAAGCCGCAAGGAAGGGGACGTAATAGGGTACCGTACCAAAGGATGTGGTACCTACCAATTACAGATAGATTGAAAAGATTGTACCAATCGGAGCAGACTGCTGGAAAGATGAGGTGGCATGCCGAGCATACTCAGACGGATGGTGAGATGACTCATCCATCAGATGCAAGAGCCTGGAAAAATTTTAACAAAGTACATCCGAATTTCGCTAGCAATAGCCGGAATGTGTACCTCGGATTATGCACAGATGGATTTAGTCCATTTGGAATGTCAGGGAGACAATATTCATTGTGGCCTGTCTTTCTTACGCCATACAACCTGCCACCGGAGATGTGCATGCAACGGGAGTTTTTATTCTTGACCATATTAATACCCGGTCCGAAGCATCCAAAAAGGTCACTTGATGTTTTCCTACAACCACTGATAAAAGAGTTGAAAGATTTGTGGTCAACAGGGGTGAGGACGTATGACTGCTCAACGAAGAAGAATTTTACGATGCGAGCTATGCTTTTGTGGACCATAAGTGACTTTCCTGCCTATGGGATGTTGTCTGGATGGACTACACATGGGAGATTAGCTTGTCCATATTGTAATGGAACGACAGATGCATTTCAACTGAAGAATGGTAGAAAGACAAGTTGGTTCGATTGTCACCGTCGATTTCTTCCAGTTGGCCATCCGTACCGAAGAAACAAGAATTTGTTTAGGCACAAAAAGGTTGTGAGAGACACTCCTCCTCCATATCTAACTGGAGAACAAATTGAAGCGCAAATCGACTACTACGGAGCTAACGAAACAGTTCGCTGGGGTGGTAATTGGCATGTCCCTCGTAATATGCCTGATTCTTACGGTGTTCATCACAACTGGCACAAGAAGAGTATATTTTGGGAGTTACCATATTGGAAGGATCTCCTTCTGCGCCACAACCTTGATGTGATGCATATAGAGAAGAATTTCTTTGAGAACATCATGAATACAATATTGAATGTCCCAGGGAAGACAAAAGACAACATAAAATCGAGGTTGGACTTGCCGGATATTTGCTCAAGAAGCGAGTTACATATTAAAAGCAATGGGCAAGTTCCCGTTCCGATATTCAAATTGTCTTCAGAAAAAAATCGGTGTTGTTCAA
>NC_027748.1:12381983-12393639 GCF_000695525.1 Brassica oleracea var. oleracea
CATCCGTGCAAGTCAACGAGGCAGATCTCTCGAGAAGGAGCGAGGAATTCTACGACGCGGCAATGCAGCATTAGTTTTCTTTTTTGTTATTGTATTTTAAAATTCAAAACTTATTTATATATTATATAATTTCATTTTGATTCGGCCAAAAAAAAATTTTCTATTCGATTTAATTTCAATTAAAATTTTATTAATAAATTAAATAAATATAATTTTTATTTTATTTTTATTTATAAATTCAGTAAATAGAAAACAAAGTAATTTCGTAGCTAATTCCCGATGTATTAACGAGGAAAATTAACGACAAAATCTCGAGGAACTATTAACGAGGATTTTACGTGGATTCGTTTTCGTATACTTTACGATTCTATTACGACGAATTACTTTCGTGTTATTTACGTTTTTATTACGACGAATATATTTAGAGGTTTTTGCGGGTCTTTTACGACGAATCCTTTTCGAGTTACTTACGAGGAAACACAACGACCGCATTACGTGGAAACCCCACGTGGTCTTTACGACGAAACCTTAATTCTTCTTTACGAGGAAAATATAACCTCGCTAATGAACGAGGAAATGGCGACGAATCTTCTCTTACGACAAACATATAACGACGAAACGCCTTTCATCGCCATTTCCTCGTAACCCTTCTTTTACGAGGAAATAACGAGGATTTTGGCCGTCGCTATACTTGTATTTTCTTGTAGTGAATCAGTATCTTCGTTCTTTAGATGTAACACATGAAAACTCCTAAAACCTAGACTTGGTGGTGGTTACCAGCAAAGTATATTATGCACTTGGACTGAGATTGACGTCCTTCTGATATGTTCAGCATACTGGAGAAACTAACAAACCTCTTAAAAAAAATTCTTGTTCAGAAAGATGCAAATCATCAACAGTGATAGTGAAGGGATTGATATAACAAAGATTTAGAGATTGAAACATTGTACATGCTGCAATCTCTTACCAGTTACCATATACAGTGTTGAATCATGATGAAAGAGAAAATGAATGTTGATGATTAAAACTTGTTGGTGAGCATCGTACTGTAAGGAAGAACTGATTTTACATGTAGCAACAGCACGGCTCAGTCTAAAGTACTCCTTATGTACAGCCGTGGGAAAACCTAATTGCCAATCAGAAGAAGAGAAGGAAACACACATTGATTCATCTGTTGATTGAAGAATTGAAGAATGAAGCTAAAAAGAACATGAAGCAGCTTCACAAAAATGGTCTAGGCGAGGCCTAGGCGTTAGTAAATTATTGATTTATTTTATTTATATTATATATTTATATGATATATTTTAGTTTTTAAGTTTAATTATAAAATTATTATGAAGAATTATGAAAATTAGATATACAAAACAAAAAATTAGACTAATTTGTAGATTTATAATAATATTATTGCTTAATTTCACATATTTAAACAAATTTAAATCGATTTTAAACAGTTTAAACCAATTTAAATCATATAAATCGGTATAAATTAGATTTTAAGAAAATCGCTTCGGATAGGATTGAGTTGCCATCTAGGCGGGGGCCTAGGCGCTGCCTAGACCGATTTTTAGAAACTTGCTTTCTATAGCTTACATCTTTAATTGATAAAAAATATGCAAAAGTAGATAAGATAAAAGAGAACTTGAAACACATTTCAAAAGACAGTTGAAACTGAATAAGAAGAATATAAATCCTTCAAAGTGTCTTTGGCCAGAATTTCAAAATATAAAAGAACATAAAACAAAGAGTAGTAACGCTTATGATAAACTTTGAACTTAGAAGCATTTCCTGTGAACAATGGATGGGCCTGACTCATCGTACTCTGCCTTTGCGATCCACATCTGCACAAAAAACATCATGGATTAGTTAAGCTGCAGGGTAGCTAGAGACTGATAAGGAATCAACTTAAATGGTTAGGTGTGTACCTGCTGGAAAGTACTGAGCGAGGCCAAGATAGACCCTCCAATCCAGACTGAGTATTTCCTCTCAGGAGGAGCAACAACTTTGATCTTCATGCTGCTTGGAGCCAAAGCAGTGATCTCCTTACTCATTCGATCAGCAATCCCAGGGAACATTGTGGTTCCACCACTAAGCACAATGTTACTATACAAGTCCTTTCTGATGTCGACATCACACTTCATTATGGAGTTATAGGTTGTTTCATGGATACATGGATTCTCCATACCAATCATAGAAGGTTGGTAAAGAACCTCAGGACAACGGAACCGTTCAGCACCGATGGTGATCACTTGTCCATCAGGCATCTCGTAGTTCTTCTCAACAGATGAGCTAGTTTTGGATGTCTCCAGCTCCTGCTCGTAGTCAAGAGCAATGTAGCAGAGCTTTTCCTTTATGTCTCTGACGATTTCACGCTCTGCTGTAGTGGTGAAAGAGTAGCCACGCTCGGTTAGGATCTTCATAAACGCGTCCGTGAGGTCACGACCCACGAGATCAAGACGTAGGATGGCATGTGGAAGTGCATAACCCTCATAGATAGGAACCGTGTGGCTCACACCATCTCCAGAGTCAAGCACGATGCCCGCCAACACACATACCATAATCAAACAAAAGCTTTATACTCTACAGAACGTACAAATTATAGCCCTGCGGATTCGGTTTTGATTTCATTTTAGTTTGGAAAGATTTTGAAAATATTTCGGTTTGGTTCTCTCTTTGTTAAATTTTCAATCATTCGAAATTAACCAAAAATAACTCAAACTGAACAAATCAAACCGAACTAACCGAAATTAACCAAAAAGAACCGAATTTAAACAAAAACATCCTGAGTTTAAAAAAAAAATTAAAACACTATCTTAGCTGAAACAAAAGAAAATTGGTTATTTTCGGTAAAATTTTAAAACCAAAATTAACCGAAAACGAAACAAACCAATTTTTCGATCGCCAAAGCGGACTAACCAAAATCAAAAATACCGGACCCGAATAATCCGAAATAACTGAAATAGGGCTGTACAAAGCTTCAAGCTTTATAGCATTAGGACTACACTCACCGGTTGTACGACCACTGGCGTAAAGGGAAAGCACAGCCTGAATAGCCACATACATAGCGGGAGCATTGAAAGTCTCAAACATGATCTGAGTCATCTTCTCACGGTTAGCTTTCGGGTTAAGAGGTGCTTCAGAGAGTAGAATGGGATGCTCCTCAGGTGCAACACGAAGCTCGTTGTAGAAAGTATGATGCCAAATCTTCTCCATGTCATCCCAGTTGTTGACAATTCCGTGCTCAATAGGGTACTTGAGAGTTAAAATACCACATTTGGATTGAGCTTCATCGCCAACATAAGCATCCTTTTGTCCCATACCAACCATCACTCCGGTGTGACGTGGACGATCCACGATGCTGGGAAACACAGCTCGTGGTGCATCATCACCAGCGAAACCAGCCTAAGTCAAATAACAGAGACATGATCTCAGACATAAACTAAATGATACATTGTTCCATGGGATCAAGAAACATACCTTAACCATTCCGGTTCCATTGTCGCAGACAAGAGGTTGAATGTCTTCACCGTCAGCCATTTTGTTACCTTTCAGCAAAACAAAAGGATTTGATTTTCTTTTTAATTTCTTTAAAACATAATTTTTATTACCAAAGACAAATGGAGATCAGTCATGTAATGATTATGTCTATGTAATAGAATTTACTATGTACAAAGAACAACCTTAGATCGAGAATCTCTTAAACAATTTCCAAAATGTTATTATAAAATTCAGTAAAACATGTGCGATTAAACAAATATGACAATATGATAAACACAGATCGAAGATGAGCTCATGGTGGATTGAGTGTAGAATCGAATTGAGGCAAATATGAAATCCAAACAAAACGTACAGTTGAGTATTCGAATGCACAATGAAGAATCTAAACATTACCTGAAACCGAGAGAAAAATAAAAAAAAACTGGAGGAAGGCCGAGCGAAAATGAAACGGCTCACGAGTGTCTTTAGACATGAGCAACATCATTTTAGAGCAGAGATGTAAGGGCTTTGCCGGTTGATTTCCTCATTCTGTCATCGTTTTCTCTGAAAATTTGGTTAGTTTGAATAGGGTGAAGGGGAAAAGCAAAGAAAAAGGGAGATATATAATTGTAGAGCTGATGGAAGGGGAACAGATTCATGTCGTTTGGGTTATGATAAGCACATGAACTTTGTGAGACTTAGATGTAGAGGCAAAGGAGAATCAGAAGTGGTGTAACGCCGTGCTTTGGAGGAAGACGAAACGGAGAGGTCCTAGTCAATTTTGTGTTGTGTGAATGAACGAATGACGTGGCAAAAAGAACCCACCCCATTGGATGATTTTAATTGCTGATATGGAGGGTTTATCTGAAGCTTTTATTCCCTTTTTATTAGTTGTTTGATGATTCTCCTAGTGTTCCAAAATAGCTACACGTGATCACATGAGCAACGAGCAAACGTGACTTTATATCTACGGATAGGTTCAAATCTAAACCAGACGATTGGGCTATAATATAAGTAACTTGGCCATTAACAGAAGCCCAATATTAAACATCCACGTCCATACCAAAAGGTTGTATGTCATGCAACGGACCGAACGAATCATCAAAGTCAATATCATTTTGTAGCCCAAGGATTTTTACTAAATTCGTTGAAAATAGTGGCAATATAACCACATGATTAATCTGTATTCCGTTCATTCTAATATAGTCAGTCACTGGTTAATCTGCTATAATATCTTATAGAATTGGGCCACAAATAACCACTAGTTATTTTTTTGAGCAACTGAATACTTAGATTAATTAAATAAAACATAACAGAATTTTAAAAGCATAATAAAAGTAATTATGGCCTCAGGCCCAAAAAAGAAACAAGATAGGCTTTAGCTAAGGAGTTCGCCGGCCCATTTCTGGCTCTTGGAGTGAAAGCGACAGCGCATGATCGGAAGGGGGAGGAAGGGGAGAAGACCAAAGAGTCGATGTCCGAGAGAATTCCGAAGAGTTCCGTCGATCGTCTTATCATGGTGATAGCTCTGGCGAGCTCTTGTGAGTCTGTACGGAGACAGATGTCTGTGTAGTTGTAAGATGAGGCTTGGATTAGGGCTTCTCTGATGGCCAACGCCTCAGCCATATAGGCGGAGGGGACATTTCTCTGCCCGATAGAGCCTTGGTGAAGCACCTGTGTATGGCGATCTATGAAGATCCAGCCGAGTCCTGCAGCTTGCTGATCGGATCTCCAAGCTGCATCGGTATTACAGAAGATGGTGGATTCGTTGATGAGAGATAGCTGCAGTGAAGGGGTCAGATCACGATTCGTCGTCGTCTCGGGTCTATTGGATTGTGCCTGTTCCCATTTTTTCTGTGAGGTGATCGCCTTGACTGATGTTTCTAGTGGTGTGGTCTTTCGATTCTCGAAGACCCAGAGGGTTCTAGCAGTCCAAATCGACCAAACGAAGCAGGGAAAGGCGTTACCTGTGATTCCATTGGGAGGGAGGTTCGTCCATTTACGGGCTTCTTGGGTCAGTGTTTTGAAGGTGGAGCTGTTACCCGTAGAGACAACATCTTTCCAAGGTCCCGCCTTCCATACATCCTCTGCAAACTCGCAGTGAAATAGGATGTGGTCTAATGTTTCTGGCTCTCCGCATCTGGAGCAGGCTGTGTCAGCAAAGAGGCCTCTTTTCCGTAGATTCTCTCCTGTCGGTAAAGAATTTGATAACCACTAGTTATCTGCTAGAATTAGCCACGAAAACTCAGAGGTCATATACCTTTCAATGTTTTCTTGTTCAAATCACTAATATCGAGGTTGGGCTCACAGTTTCTGTGGGCCAATCATGTTCCCTTTTCAGAGTGTTTTGGTCACTAATTTCAAGATTGACCCTACAATTTTATGGCTAACCGTATCAATGGCCCATAAAACTGTTAAATGTCCATGATTATCATATAAACTTATTAGAGCATCTTTATCTCTAGTCTTTAGAGAGAGTTTTTAACAAAAAAAGTGGACGTGGATCCCACAAAGCAACAAGAAACATTATCAAAAATCACGAAATAAGGGACGCCTCTTGAACTGTTTGCGGACTCCACTGACACGTGGCTGCCCACGATTGGTTCGATTTTAATTTTGTTTTTTTTTTTAAATCAGGAAAAAAAAAAATAATAATAAGAACCCAAATGGAGTTTTAGGAATAAAGATGATCTTAGTTTTTGATTGAAGCAGAACTTCAAAATATATTTGTGTACACTTAAAAATTTCCAACCTCAGATGGTGAATTCTCATTCGTAAAAACCATCACACCATCCATTTTGATAAAACATGTCTTTCAATGGTGAAATATTTTTGTGAGAGAGCACCAGAACGAGTCAGCTCTGGTGGTAAAGAGGTTGCGGCCGTAATTTCCGCCACCCGGGTTCGATATGCGCTGGGAGGGACTATTTACATTGTTTGGGTTCCCGGCAAAGAGGTGAAAACACCTTACCAAAAAAAAATATTTTTGTGAGACAAGAGTACAAGACTATAAGACTTTATAAAAGACAGATTGTTTTCTATCGAGTTCGTAGATGGTGGAACGTGTGCTCGAATTTTGCTCAAAGTCAACATCTTACTTAGGTGGGTTATTCATTGTCTTTACGCCCTGTGTGTACTGGTATCATACTATCATTCCTCGTGCGTTTATGTTCTATATATACACTTACAATGTTTTAGAGATTCAGACACAGTCAATTGTCCGGCTTTCTCAGTGTTTCAGTTGTTAATAGATTATCATCTAAAAATAATCCTTCACCTTCCCGGTCAATGATTTTGGCAGATCAATCATCATGTGTATATGGTGGATTCGTGAAGGTTCTAAACAAGTATAATTGTAATAACATACATATCAACCAATTACTTTGAATCATCTACTATTTTTTGTGTTTGTTCCTGTGATCTGGTTATATATACTGCTGTAATTTTCTTTACATGTTTCTGATTATATATCAAGATTTTAACTACTATTGACGAGTAAGAGAGGACTGGAAGAAAGAGAAGAAGATCAAGTCCTTGTGTAAAAATGATCTTCTAATTATACCTAACTGTAGATTACACTTTATCTTGTCTATACATGCATGTGTTTCATTCGCCAGCTAGCAAGCTAACCGTTAACCCTAACAAATCCTAGTCGACCATTAGCATACTCATATAATACAAGATTCAAAAAATTCGAAACATTAAAATATATGTCATAAGAATCCAATCAGGATCATGCGTCCATTTCAATCAAACATTTTTTATATACAAAATTTTGTTTTGTAATTCTCTTAAAAGAATGGGGTGAGCTGGAGAAGAAGACAAAGCAGAGGAAAGCTAATCCATTAAGTGAATGGATTTGAATAGATAGAGCAACATGGATCCGCCTTACTTTGAATCATTGAAATGGTATTGCCTTTTGCTTCTTTCCAAATTTTTTTTTGTCTGCCTTTGCCTTTATTTTGTTTTTCTCAATTTTTGTTTATGGAGAAACTTCTATTGAGTAGCGTTACGTTCTTCTTAAATCTTGGGAGTTTATACAGATTAACCTAACATGTTAATGTAACATGTTCAGAAAAACTTGTATTATGATTCTTTACAAAATAACCTAACCATCCAGAGTTAAGAAAAGTTTGTAAATAAATTTTTAAAAAAGTCTGTAAATACCAAATTTTACCATGTAACATCTGTCTGGTTAAATATCTGTCCGGTAAGCAAGTTGACTTTGGTCAATTTTGATATCTTCTAGAGTGATCACATCTAATGTACCTAATTTGAAATTCATACGAGAGGTACATCTCTTAGATATATTTCCAATAACTTTTTAAAAGATCATATGGTGAGAAAATTGAAATCATTGTCGAGATTTCCTATGCTCATAGTTATGTCTATCGACGTCTTAATCTCTTTTTCGCGTTGTTTTCATACCCCTTCTCTTTCTTCAAATGATCATCGGACTAAGAGGAATTTATGGAAAAGTATGATGGTAATGCATGTAATTCCCTAAAAGGCTAAGAACATGTGGATCTATCCAAAATTGTTATATCAATAAACACATGTAAAAGCTGGTCAAAATTGTTTTGGAGGCGACCACTCGATGAATAGTGTTTATTTCTTAAGGATCCAACCACACAAACAATCTTACACATGTTAATATGTGTATTAGAGTCTAATCACTGTAAACTAGAATATTTAGTGTTTTTCTGCGTATACTATTTTATTAAATAGATGAAAGTAAATAAATGCGATTACTTTAAACTACATATTAGAGAACGCAAACCATCTATCACTTCGACGTCTTAATTATGGTTGTGTGAAAGAAATAATTTTTAGTTAGGTTATGGTGGCCCATATGTTTTGTTTTTTCTGATGAAGCTCCAAGATGATGTATGATGCACATAGTTACTCTTTAACCTTAATTTGTTTTTGTTTGTCGTAGACATTTGAAATTTCACTATTTTGTATTAATTCTCCTATACTCGTCCCCAAACATGCTAACTTCTTGATTTGTTAAATAGTTGTATGTAATCAATAACGGATTATAAATGAAGTACTAAGGGTGTTATTGATCTATTACCATATACATGAAATATAAAGAACATAGTAACTAACAAGACAAAGACATATATATATATATATATTGCTTTTACTTATTGGATGGGTTTGTTGGTGAGCCAATCTGTGAAAGCCTGGAGAGTGTTCATGTCTGCTCTATAATGTTTCTGAGTGAACTCAAGCAACATAGACCAAGTGAAGTCAGGGTATCTCCTTGGTGTGTTGCTGTCCAAAAGCTCTCTTGGTGGCTTCACTACTCTGTCCTTTTTTGGACACAAGAAGAACGCAAGTGATTTCCTCTCGCTCTTGCTGTTCACCACCGCCCGGTGCAAGCAGCTTTTGTATCTATTGTTTGATAGAGCCTACAAAAACCAGATTAAGCCCGGTTTAATATATTTCTAAGTTCTAACCAAGAAAAGGGAATTTTCTTTAGATGTTTACCATGAAAGTATCACCGATATTGACCACAAAGGCCTTGGGGTTAGGACTGATGGAGCGCCACTGATTATCGACAAAGACTTGAAGGCCATGAACATGGTCTTGGTGAAGGATGGTAAGAGAAGTAGGATCACAATGAGGTCCTGTTCCAAATGTAAGATCTGGTTTTTGACATGGAGGGTAGTAATTTAGTCTCATTATGGAATCATTTTCTTCAAAAAAAGATTTGAAGTAGTCTCCGGATACGCCTAAACTTATCCCTAGAAGCTCCATGATCTTCAGTGACAGAGAACTCATTGCTTCACAGTACTCTTGATACACTTTCCTGCAAACCACAAACCAACAGTAACATAAGTCTTCTAATGTTACAATTCAGTGGTTGTACCAGTCCGGAATAGAATAAACCGGTTCTTGCTCTGTTTGTTTTTTCTTCTTTTAACTTTCTTTTAAAGGACAAAAAGCAAGAGGAGGAAAGGACAAAAGACATGTTAAAGATTTGATTTTTTTTTTTTTTTTTAATTTCTTATAGTTTATTGCTCTGTTTTAACGTTTACCCAAATGGCTCAAACTCATGTCCCAACGCATCGCAGAAGTAATCTTGAACGTTTTTTGGGCGGCTCTTGTCGTCGCAAAACTGGAAAGAAAGGGTTTCCTTCCACGGAAGCTTGGTGGAGAAACGGCCAGCGAAACTGCTTGCGTAGCCACAACTCTGGCCTGCTTTTCTCTGAATCCTCTGTTTCTCAGAGAGAGGCATGTCGAAAAAGCGGGACATGTATTCATGAGCGTCAGATATAAGCTGCTCGCTGATGCCGTGATTGACCACGAGGAAGAAACCGTGCTTGTTACAGGCGTCGGAGATGAGCCTGGAAGCATCTAACGTGGAGTGGCTATGGGCGAGGAAGTTTTGGAGATCGATGAGGGGAACGTCAAGCTCGGGAGCTTCGAGGCAAGGCTTCTCATCGTCAGGCCAAATGAACTGGCTTGGGATAGTGGCTTGGAGGTTAAGCATTGAAGGATTGAAGACAAGTGGCGTCACAAGGTCTAGTTTTGGTGTGTGTTCTTCCTCAGGGGATGTTATTACGCAATTCGCCGCCATTTTCTGATGTTTCACGCCTTCGCTTCTTCTTGGTATTATGTTGTTGTTGGTATGTTGAGTATTGCGAGGGGATACGGGAACCAAGAAGGGTCGGTTCAGTCTTTATATATATAGAGTTGATTACACTAGGAAACTTTTTGATTTTCTAATACAGCTAGAGACACTTCTTACATGTTACACATTTTGTTGTGGGCCAGTTGTGGACAATTTTGCCCTTAATAGAAAAGACAGTTGTGGATGGGTGATTTGTGGACGAGTGATTTGTGGACGAGTGATGTGTAGTTGGGTGATTTGTGGACGGGTGATGTGTGGATGAGTGATGAGTAATGTGTGGATATGTGATATTAATGTGTTTATAGTAGATAAGTGGACTAACTCTCTGTTTTGATTCCATAAAACTATACAACAATACGTGGACATAGACTCTTGTTACTAAAATTATACCATAAAACGTGGATACGAACTGTTATCTCCAATACAAACACTTGCTTTCTTCAGCTCAATTGATAAATTATCTGCAGTTAAACTTCAATCAAGATGAGAAAGAGATGATATTGTGAGTATGAGCGGAGAGAAAAATCGAAGAAGCGTTTACCTTTTGTCGGAGAGTAATAGATCTTCAATGTCAGAGATTTCTGATCTAAGGAATTTGCGCTTTGTCATGATGGGGATGGATGTAATTTTGATTAGAATTGAATTTAGATCCCGAGATGATGAATGAAATCGAATGAATATTGTTCATGTCCACAACTAGTTTATAATTCTGTTAAGATGTTCATGTCCACAACTAATTTATAATTCTGTTATCCACGCTTTCGTGTCCATGTCCACATTTTGTTTACACTTTAATATATATAATATATGTATGAACATGGATCTTAAAAGATAGAGAATTTTATATATAGTTTATTATGACAATTATTTTTGTTTAATATATTTTAGAACTTGAGATAAAAGTAAATAAATACACAAAGTAGAATAAGAAAAATAATAAAATGAAATAAGAAGATGAGAGAGATTCTCTTTACTTTAGGGTCATAAGAAATTTTTTGACAAAAGAAAGTGTGTCTCAAGTGATAAGTGTCTTGTAGTGTAATTTGAATGTGAGAAAGTGCATCTACATTTAAAAAAGAGAAAATTGGAAAAATAGGACACTTTGAACTTTTATTTGTCACAATAGGATTTCTGATATTTTGGGCAATTCTGGACATATTTTACCTTTTTTTATGGAAAAAATAGTAAACTGAATTTTAAAAATGTTAAAAAATATCAAAACTATTGGAAACATAAGTATGACAATATATATGTTTAAATTGTTTTTTTTAAATGAATCATATTTTATTTCATCTTCTAGCTACAGTTACAATACTCATTCTAGTCATCTACTTAGTCTAGAAATCGGCTACCAATGTTTATACATAGATATATCTTTGGTATACAACGTAACCTATCTTTTCTTATATATTCTAACCAAAGCTAGGTTACGTTACGTTATAATCAAGAAAGATGTCTTTCTTATACCTTTAGCTTGATAACGACATATAGCCACAATGCGTTGATATACCCTATCTATATTTGGAGCCATGATATGGT
>NC_027748.1:12393790-12394216 GCF_000695525.1 Brassica oleracea var. oleracea
TGATTCAAGTAATGTTGAGGATGAAGAAGTTCCTGAGATAAATCGAGTAGAGTTTGTCAAGCAGTCAAAGGAGTCTTTTGTTAAAAGAACGAATCATGTCGCTGCGGATGGTTGCGGTGCTTTAAGGAGTGAAAACATTGAACTTTGTCAAAACAATGGAGACAGTGATAAGGATGGTCGAGCTTGGAGAGGAGACTTCGTGAAGAAGGATCAAATTTTCACAAGTAAAGGGGTTCTGAAGGCAACAATGGAAATTTTGGAGATGGAGAATAATTTCGATTACACTGTTATCAAATCCACGAGAAAATGGTGGTATATTCGATGTAAAGATGCATTGTGCAACTGGACTGTGCGTGCAGAAGGAATAGATGGGTCTACATATTTCATGATCAACCAGTGCGAGGGAAGACATTCATGTGCTCCTTC
>NC_027748.1:12395282-12396076 GCF_000695525.1 Brassica oleracea var. oleracea
TACTGTCTGTTCTTTCCCCGACCGCAATCAAAGACTTCCACTTTTCTTTCAATGATGTTTACACAGACACCAACCCAGTGATTACCTGCGTTCGAGTCCACAAAAATATGTAAACGAAGAAATGTATACTAGGATGTAAAAAGAACTGAATGGTTACCATTTACAAACAGAGGAAAGTAGAGTCGATCAACATCAACACCCCAAACTAGATCAGTCTGCCCATGAGATGGAAGCTCTCCTCTGCCGTACCCAAGAAGGAAATCAGGCAATTGATAGGCTTTTTTGTTTGGTAAAAACTTCTTGTATGCAGCGTCTACTTGGAGGCAAAACATAGCACTCATGAAAGCAACACGGCGAGGGGGCCAACGATTCAATGTAGTGTTCACACGCCATATAAACATAACTGCATCCATCTCCTAAAAATTTACAATGAAAGTTAAGTAATATAGCATATAAGAAGTATTAGGAAGATAAATTCACTAAAGGTTAGTACAAGATTCATTACCTCGTTTCCAAGCCATTTTCTAGCACTTACTACTCTTGTAGCTACAGATAAATTAAAGCATGTAGAACCAATTGTTAAAGGTATAGGCTTTAATGCCCATTCCGTGAATCCTTTCCATGACTCTTCGGAGATATAATAAAGTGACGCATGCGGATAAGCATCTTCTGGCAATGTTGAATCGCTAAGCTGAAGTCCATGACCTTTTCTTTTGCACCATTTCTCCCACTGTGACGGCGGTGGAGCTGTATTCATCTCTGTCTTTTCTTTCTTTACTGGATTATCCACTGAA
>NC_027748.1:12398271-12403426 GCF_000695525.1 Brassica oleracea var. oleracea
TTTTTTTTTAATTTTTATAGATTTTAATTTTAACATTAAAACGACTTTTTTTAAAAAAAAAATTTATAGATTTTAATTTTAACATTAAAACGAAAATTATTATAATTTATAATTTAAATTCAACATAATTGGTAAATTAAGGGTACTTTGGTATTTTACAAGATCTAAAATCCTATTTTCCTAAAATATCTTCTAGAAATCCTAATGTGACAAATCCAAGTTCAAAGTGTCCTATTTATCCAATTTTCCCTATAAAAAATTCTTTTATATAGCATTTAAGCTGTCTAGTGTTGTCCACTGTTTTAATTTTCATTTTATATAGTACGTTTTTTTCAATTAAAGACTTTCTACCAGATGTGATATTCCAAAATAAAATTATTATTTTTTGATAAAATGTGAAATTTATTGATCAGACTAGAAAGAGTAGAGTTTTACAAGCTTTATGGTAAACTATAGGAAAGGATATACATATGGAGAAGAAATTATCTAGGCTGTAACTTCAAACCAACGTCGCATCAATCCTTCAAGCTTTTGGCCAGCCTTGTGTCGAAGCGAAGTAATCCTGTTCCTTACCGTTTTATCAATGATCCTAATCAGTTGGTATGCTGTCCGGAAACAAGTGCGATGCCTTCTCCCATTCCTTTCCTTCCACAAGAGATAGACGCATGTCTGGAACGCCATTTTTAGCAAAATCCTGTCCAAAAGGTGAAGTGAGTTGCCACTGACATACCGAAGCGTGGCCATCCAGTCTGGATCAGTCCTATTTCCGCTCAACCTGCTCACTAGCTTGTCCCACACTGTGAAAGAATAAGGACAAGCGAAGAAAAGATGATCACGGGTTTCATCCCTCTCACCACATAATACACAACCTTGTTGAATGCCCCAAACTCTCATTCTATCACCTGTGGACAATCTATTCTTTACCGCCAGCCACACTATAAACGAGAAGCGCGGAACTCCCTGCGTAAACCATATACCTTTGCTCCAAAATACATTTGTCTTTTTGTCTCTGATTTGCTCCCAAGTGCGTGACGAGGAGAAGTAAGGCTTGTAATTATCATCAGAGTGCTTCCTCAGCACGATGTCAGGTCCAAGTGATTCGTGTGGGAGCTGTGCACTACGAATGCGGTCAGTAAGTTCATGAAAGAAGCGCCTCCTGTGACCACGGATGTTCCAAAAGGAGTTCGTGACTGCATCCCGCACCCTGGCATGGCGAGCAATTCTTAAATGGCATGTGCCAATAGGGCCAGTGATATCAATTAAGTTCCAAAATAAAATTTAATAGACAAAGATAAGATATCTAGACTTTAATTAATTTCTTCAAATTTTCCTACACACATTAATTTATATTTGTATTTTATTGTAATATTCTCCAATGTTTTTATTATTTAGATTTTTTTTCTGATGAATGATGGTTTTACAAATAAAATTTTGAGCATTCGTTTAAAACATCTTATAAAACTAAGAAAAATCATCATTATGTGATGTTTTGCGTTAAACACACATATGTCATGGAAATATATATATATATTGTTTTAAAAGTGTCACTGGAAGTTATTAAAATATGTGGTGGTTAACTTTTTATAATATAATGCCTTCAGTCAAAAAAAAAACTTATTATAATATAAATTATATAAAACTATAATTTGAAATAATTTATCCAATTACAAAAATAACAGTAAAAATATAATTGGTTATACAATATTTAATAAATTTAAAGTTACATAAATATATTAAAATATATTATATTGTGAAACAATAAAATTTCCTAAAATATTTTACATGAAATGGATGGAGTATATCTAAAATTCACATTTCTTTTGATATAAACTATAAACCAAAGGTTCAAAACTTTTCCTAAGTGAAAAAATAACGATTGAATATTAGATCATATCGGGCCTTGATTAACTGTTTACACCCCTAGTCTTCTTCTTACAACTTAGCCAAATAAGACGACAAAATCGGGGTTCAGACACATTCAAGATTGTCTAATCTGTCTATCGGGAATTGGAGATTTGAAGTGATAAAATAAAGAAGATAATATTTGTAATAAGAAAGGGAAAATTAATAAAATAACCCCCAACTTTCGAAAACAAGCCAAAAAAAATATTCGACTCACAAACACGCCATTTTAACCTTCAACTTCTAGTCAAACATGAATAAATCTCATACTTTCGTTGACCAAGCCATTTCAATCTCGTCAAAAGTTAACCGTTAGTTATATTTAACGGTTGACTTTTAATGAGATCAAAATGGCTTGATCAACACAAATATAATATTTTTTGTTCCAATTTAAAAGTTGAGGATTAAAATTGCTCATTTAAAATATCTTAATTAAAAATTGTTGTTTTTCATTTTTTTTTGTGACAACAAAAATTGTAGTTTTTCTTATCGATTAGAATGACTAACTTAATAAAATATTCTCAAATAAGTTTAGATATAATATTTTTAAAATGAAACACTACAAATTGTTTAACAAAAAAAATAATTAAAAATACAATTATGATGTAAATTCAGATATAACATGAAATAATTAAGTGCTTATGTTCAAACCAATTTTAAGAATAAAAACATAAAAGTTAAAGGTAAAACCCTAAACACATTGTTTTTTTAAAGGCAACCCTAAACACGTTGTTGTTAAAAGCATGATCACATATACTCGAAAAAAGATGAAACAAGTGAAAAAGAGGAAGCTGATGTATAGAAACCGTTGTCGTAGTCAACCGAAGATCCCTTTCACGAACTTGCCTTCCGCCTTTCTCACTTGCTTCATCTTCTAATTATAACAAATTTTAGTTTATAATTCATTTTTTTAAATATTATAAATAAGCTTATTTGAACATATTTTATTAAGTTCGTGATTACAATCGATATGAAAACTATAATTTTATTGTAATAAAAAAACAACAATTCTTGATTAATAAAATTTTAAGTAAGCAATTTTAATCCTCAAATTTCAAATTGGAACAAAAATAAATCTCATACTTTCGTTGACCAATCCATTTTGATCTCATTAAAAGTCAACTGTTAAATATAACTAACAACACTAAACATTGACTTTTGACGAAACTGAAATGGTTTGGTCAATGAAAGTATGAAATTTATTCGTGTTTGACTAGAAGTTAGAAGGTTAAATGACGTGTTTATGAGTTGAAAATTTTTTTGACTTATTTTCAAAAGTTCAAAGTTATTTTGTCAATTTTTCCTAATAAGAATCTAGGGATCCTTTAGATGGGGGTCTGTTTTTATAGTTGTTAGGACAAAAGAGCTTCCCAATGTTCTTTGGCTGCATATGGGAAGTGTTGGTTCCGTTTCTGCCTCACTCCGTGGAGTTTTCCTTAACGTTTTCTTTTCCTTCCAATTATTTTCTTTCTTTTATATTTTCTATTTCTTATTTATACTGAACCTTGTAAAAAGTTGTATCCCAAGAAATTCAAGTAGTCAAATTGACCACATTTTAGAGTTTAATTACGTAACATTGGTTTCTTTCTTTTTTGAAAAATACCTCACTAAAATATCTGTAAATTTTGATTCGATTCGTTATCCATTTCATTTCAAACCAAAAATTCGGATATCCATAATTCTACGAATCAAAGAAAATAGTAATATGCAATATCCGTAAAAACGTAGCAAATCAATATTAATATTTTTAGGAATGTATATTTGATATGATCTGTGATATACATATATTTTAAAGAATTATATATATATAAATTATATAATTATTATATTTTATGTAAGTTTACAATATTTTTATTTATTAAACTGATTATTTTAGCAATTAAAGTTTTTTAAATTAAATATTTTTTTTGTAGTAAAATATTATTATTATATATTATTTTACATTTTTTATTTTATTTGTATGGGTCGAATTGGATATCCGACAAAATATAAAATTTTCCGGAATATCCGAGTAGTTACGGATTAAATCAAATCGAATACTTAATTATTCAGAATAAATAAATTGGATCATAAAAATCTCCAAAATTTAGGATATTCCAGTTGTGTCCCTCTCTAAATTCAATCTAGTATAGTCTCTGCATTCATTGCCAAACTATATTAGTGAAGAAACTTCACGAAGCCAAACACATGGATATAGCAAAAAAAATCGCATGGGTTAAACAAAGGGGAATTGGGCTATATAGAGGTTAGACAATGACGTGGATGCATAAGACAGGGAGAGACGATTTCTGAAGATAGCTATGGCAAGTTTATTTTTTAGAACACAAGGTCGAACAACATACTTATATTAAAAAAAAAAAAAAAAAAAAAAACATACTTATATTAGTTAGATTTCACTAAAATATACAGAATAATATTTTAATTGCATAAAAAACATCTAAAACACAGGGCTGAACAATACATAATTGTGTTTCAAAAAAAGAAGACATATATAGTTTTTAAAATATACTAAAATAAACTAATTAAACAACATACTTAGAGCATCAGCACTAGGTCAATTTTTAAAGTGAGTCTCTATTTTATTATAGGGCAAATCTCCAAAATAGCATTATTCTAAGTTTATATCACAAAATAGCACTCAAAAACTAAAATGACCAAAATAGCACCTTTCTAAGTTTATCCTTTGAAAATTTTAATTTTTTTATTTTTCAAAATTTGAAATCTTATCCCCAAAACCTCATTTCTCAACTCTAAACCCTAAACTCTAAACTCTAAACCCTAAACCCTAAACTCTAAACCCTAAACCCTAAACTCTAAACCCTAAACCCTAAACTCTAAACCCTAAACCCTAAACTCTAAACCCTAAACCCTAAACTCTAAACCCTAAACCCTAAACTCTAAACCCTAAACCCTAAACTCTAAACCCTAAACCCTAAACTCTAAACCCTAAACCCTAAACTCTAAACCCTAAACCCTAAACTCTAAACCCTAAACCCTAAACTCTAAACCCTAAACCCTAAACTCTAAACCCTAAACCCTAAACTCTAAACCCTAAACCCTAAACTCTAAACCCTAAACCCTAAACTCTAAACCCTAAACCCTAAACTCTAAACCCTAAACCCTAAACTCTAAACCCTAAACCCTAAACTCTAAACCCTAAACCCTAAACTCTAAACCCTAAACCCTAAACCCTAAACTCTAAACCCTAAACCCTAAACCCTAAACTCTAAACCCTAAACCCTAAACCCTAAAC